>NW_023500985.1:0-2344 GCF_013390185.1 Colletotrichum aenigma | reverse complement strand
GGGGGGGGGGGGGGGGGGGGGGGGGGAGGGGGGGGGGGGGGGGGGGGGGGGGGCGGGGGGGGGGGGGGGGGGGGGGGGGGGGGGGGGGGGGGGGCGGGGGGGGGGGGGGGGGGGGGGGGGGGGGGGGGGGGGGGGGGGGGGGGGGGGGGGGGGGGGGGGGGGTGGGGGGGGGGGGGGGGGGGGGGGGGGGGGGGGGGGGGGGGGGGGGGGGGGGGGGGGGGGGGGGGGGGGGGGGGGGGGGGGGGGGGGGGGGGGGGGGGGGGGGGGGGGGGGGGGGGGGGGGGGGGGGGGGGGGGGGGGGGGGGGGGGGGGGGGGGGGGGGGGGGGGGGGGGGGGGGGGGGGGGGGGGGGGGGGGGGGGGGGGGGGGGGGGGGGGGGGGGGGGGGGGGGGGGGGGGGGGGGGGGGGGGGGGGGGGGGGGGGGGGGGGGGGGGGGGGGGGGGGGGGGGGGGGGGGGGGGGGGGGGGGGGGGGGGGGGGGGGGGGGGGGGGGGGGGGGGGGGGGGGGGGGGGGGGGGGGGGGGGGGGGGGGGGGGGGGGGGGGGGGGGGGGGGGGGGGGGGGGGGGGGGGGGGGGGGGGGGGGGGGGGGGGGGGGGGGGGGGGGGGGGGGGGGGGGGGGGGGGGGGGGGGGGGGGGGGGGGGGGGGGGGGGGGGGGGGGGGGGGGGGGGGGGGGGGGGGGGGGGGGGGGGGGGGGGGGGGGGGGGGGGGGGGGGGGGGGGGGGGGGGGGGGGGGGGGGGGGGGGGGGGGGGGGGGGGGGGGGGGGGGGGGGGGGGGGGGGGGGGGGGGGGGGGGGGGGGGGGGGGGGGGGGGGGGGGGGGGGGGGGGGGGGGGGGGGGGGGGGGGGGGGGGGGGGGGGGGGGGGGGGGGGGGGGGGGGGGGGGGGGGGGGGGGGGGGGGGGGGGGGGGGGGGGGGGGGGGGGGGGGGGGGGGGGGGGGGGGGGGGGGGGGGGGGGGGGGGGGGGGGGGGGGGGGGGGGGGGGGGGGGGGGGGGGGGGGGGGGGGGGGGGGGGGGGGGGGGGGGGGGGGGGGGGGGGGGGGGGGGGGGGGGGGGGGGGGGGGGGGGGGGGGGGGGGGGGGGGGGGGGGGGGGGGGGGGGGGGGGGGGGGGGGGGGGGGGGGGGGGGGGGGGGGGGGGGGGGGGGGGGGGGGGGGGGGGGGGGGGGGGGGGGGGGGGGGGGGGGGGGGGGGGGGGGGGGGGGGGGGGGGGGGGGGGGGGGGGGGGGGGGGGGGGGGGGGGGGGGGGGGGGGGGGGGGGGGGGGAGGGGGGGGGGGGGGGGGGGGGGGGGGGGGGGGGGGGGGGGGGGGGGGGGGGGGGGGGGGGGGGGGGGGAGGGGGGGGGGGGGGGGGGGGGGGGGGGGGGGGGGGGGGGGGGGGGGGGGGGGGGGGGGGGGGGGGGGGGGGGGGGGGGGGGGGGGGGGGGGGGGGGGGGGGGGGGGGGGGGGGGGGGGGGGGGGGGGGGGGGGGGGGGGGGGGGGGGGGGGGGGGGGGGGGGGGGGGGGGGGGGGGGGGGGGGGGGGGGGGGGGGGGGGGGGGGGGGGGGGGGGGGGGGGGGGGGGGGGGGGGGGGGGGGGAGCGGGGGGGGGGGGGGGGGGGGGGGGGGGGGGGGGGGGGGGGGGGGGGGGGGGGGGGGGGGGGGGGGGGGGGGGGGGGGGGGGGGGGGGGGGGGGGGGGGGGGGGGGGGGGGGGGGGGGGGGGGGGGGGGGGGGGGGGGGGGGGGGGGGGGGGGGGGGGGGGGGGGGGGGGGGGGGGGGGGGGGGGGGGGGGGGGGGGGGGGGGGGGGGGGGGGGGGGGGGGGGGGGGGGGGGGGGGGGGGGGGGGGGGGGGGGGGGGGGGGGGGGGGGGGGGGGGGGGGGGGGGGGGGGGGGGGGGGGGGGGGGGGGGGGGGGGGGGGGGGGGGGGGGGGGGGGGGGGGGGGGGGGGGGGGGGGGGGGGGGGGGGGGGGGGGGGGGGGGGGGGGGGGGGGGGGGGGGGGGGGGGGGGGGGGGGGGGGGGGGGGGGGGGGGGGGGGGGGGGGGGGGGGGGGGGGGGGGGGGGGGGGGGGGGGGGGGGGGGGGGGGGGGGGGGGGGGGGGGGGGGGGGGGGGGGGGGGGGGGGGGGGGGGGGGGGGGCGGGGGGGGGGGGGGGAGGGGGGGGGGGGGGGGGGGGGGGGGGGGGGGGGGGGGGGGGGGGGGGGGGGGGGGGGGGGGGGGGGGGGGGGGGGGGGGGGGGGGGGGGGGGGGGGGGGGGGGGGGGGGGGGGGGGGGGGGGGGGGGGGGGGGGGGGGGGGGGGGGGGGGGGGGGGGGGGGGGGGGGGGGGGGGGGGGGGGGGGGGGGGGGGGGGGGGGGGGGGGGGGGGGGGGGGGGG
>NW_023500984.1:0-7267 GCF_013390185.1 Colletotrichum aenigma | reverse complement strand
TCTTACCCATCCTTAACCCTTTTTCCTCTCACCTTTATTTCTGCTCTAACCCTCACCTTTTTCTTTTAAATTATCCCTTACCTTTTCTCTATTCTATCCTTAACTTTTATTTCTGCTCTATTTCTAACTTTCTATTTTTGCTCTAACCCTAATATCTTTCTTTTAACCTACCCTAACCCTTTTTCTTATTCTAACCCTAACCTTTTTCCTTTAACTTATCCCCTACCTTTTTCTCTACTCTATCCTTAACTTTTATTTATACTCTATTTCTAACTTTCCTATTTTTGCCCTGTCCCTTACCTTTTTCTTCATTCTAACCCTGTAAGGGGCTGGCCCCTAGGCTTGTTCAACGTAGAGGTGCCGTCGATTGACTATTCTAAGCTGAAGAAGGAAGAAAGGACTTTACAAGAGTAGGCACCTAACAGCGGTGAAGCAGACCGGGTTAGGCGGTGTAACGCGGCAGAGTAGTGGGTCCAACGGAGCCGGATCTCGGTAATTGCTCCGGCAAAGCCGGAGATATCAATCCGGGCTCTAGCCCGTGACAAACCCTCACCCTTTTTTTCTGCTTTATCTCTGACCCTTTTCTTTTAACCTATCCTTTATCCTTTTCTCTACTCTAATCCTGCCCTTTATTTCTGCTCTATCCCTAACTCTTGTTCCTGCTCTATCCCGCACCCCTTTCTTTTACTCTATCCTAACTTCTAATCCTGCTCTATCTCTAACCCTTTCCCTATAATATATCCTAAACTTTACTTTTTGACCTATCTCTAATATTTACCTTTATTCTAACTCTCACTTTAATTCCTGCTTTATCCCTAACCCTTTCCTTTTGACCTATCCCTAACCTTAACTCTGTACGATCTCTGACTTGCTTATGCTCTCCCTCTGTGGGCTGCTTCTTTCTTACCTAACTCTGTTTACTTATTATTCCTCCTTATTATTCTGTCTGTATATGTTTCCTTTCTCCCTCTAACTCCTTTTTTCCCTTTCCTACTCTATTATATATATTAACCATCTACCTTATGAATCTGCTGTCTTTGGTTTATTACTTATTAACTTCTCCTCTCTTACTTACTCTTTTAACCGTTTGGTTTATAACTTTTTTTGTTGTACTTTCTTGTTGTTTTGTGAATAGCTTATAACTCTTTTTTTTAATATTTTATTCCTTTATCTCTTTCTCTCTATTTACTCTTTAATCTTCTCTATTATGACTGTTATACTCTTATGAACTCGCCTCTATGGATAGACACCTTACTATTCGACCCTTTTGTTATACTATGCTACTATGCTATCTAATCTAAAACTGGTCCTGTTACTTTTAACTCTGTATCTGTCTATATTATGCTTATATTCCTATGTTCCCTTTTCGCTCCTATTCTTGCCCTCTTTACTTTTGTCTCTTTCTCTGCTCTTTATATTCCTCCCTTCTTCCCTATCCCTTCTCTCCTCTCTATGCTCTACCCTTCTTACCTCTACTTTCCTCTGCTCCTTGGATCCCCCCTTTTTTGGTGCTTGCTAATTGTATATCCCCTCTATTATCCGTTTCTCTACTCTATCTCCTACTTTTTCTCTACTCTATCCCTCTTAAACTTTACTTTATTGCTGACTTCTATTTCTGCCCTATTCTTAACCCTTCTCTTTGCTGTATTCCTGACTTTGATTCCTACTCTGACCTTAATCCTTCTCTTTAACCTATCTCTAACCCTTATTGTGTACTATCCCTGGCTCCCTTATACTCTACCTCTATGGGCTGCTAAATAAATCTCCCTCCTTCTATTTTACTGAAATCTGTTTCTTTACTCTTCCCCCCTTGGTCTCCTATCTGTTTGTATTTCTATTTCTCTCTGTCTACCTTCTTTCTACCTCCCTTTATCTTTAACTACGGTCTGCTTATTCTGCTGTCTTTGGTATGTGATTCTTTAATTCCCCCTCTCTTGCTGACCTTGCTACCCCTTCTTAGCTGTAGTTTTTCTCGGCGTACTTTGCTGTCTTTCTATAATAAATCTTTTACTCTTTCCTATTATCTTAATAATATTCTCTTTCCCTCTGCTTACCCCCTAATCTGCTTTATTATAACTCCTATACTCTTACTAATTCGCTTTTATTAACTGACCTCTTACTGTTCTGCCTTTTTGTTCTGCTACGCTATCTAACCTAAAACTGGCCCTGAAATCTTTAACACTATATCTGTATTATATTTACGCTCTTATATCCCCTTTTTATTTCTGTTTTTTCCCTTCTCTCCGGCCCCTTTCTCTGCTCTTTCTATCCTTCCATTGTTGCCTATACCTTTTGCTGCTCCTTGTATCCCCCCCTTCTTGCTCCTTGCTTATTATTTATCCCCTCTGTTACTCTTTGTCATCTTCCACCTCCTGCTCTCTTATGCTATTAAATCTTTCTGTGTGAAAAAACATCCGATGCTCTGTTTTCTATTATCCTTTACTACTATACTTCCCTACTCCCTACCCTAAACTGTTGTACTCCTATGTACGGCGCCTACTCGCCCCGCCTTGCCCTGCCTGATCACCCCTCTGCTACGCCCTCTACTGCCTTCTGCCACAACTGGCTTGTCAACCGGCCTAACTTGCTTGACTGTACCCCTCCCCATTGGATCATCTGCCCTAACCACTTATATACCTCCTTCTCGCTCGATGCCCATTCCTCTAACCCGTCCGCCCTGCGCATCGCCCTCACCATCTCCTCGTACACCTTCGACCCTACACCAATCGTTGCGACGGCGAACATCGCAACTATCACCCCTTTATACTGGCATGAACCGCCCTCAACCTCCGTGAACTGCCCGCCGTCCTCGCCCAACGCCTCCTATCGCCGACACCAACCCTGCGGCAACCCGCAATGGAAACAACTGCTGAAATTCTCCATCCTCCGTCCGTCGAACATAGCCTCCTCAATCTGCCTCCTATACCTACATGGATAGCCGTGTCTCGACGCGTTCCGGCATAGAGTAATTGAGTAGTAAAAGTAAGATGTGATGATAGCTATTGTAGACGTGATAATAGTTTGGACCCGGACTCCTGTTTGGGGACCTGATTCCTTCCAAGCTAACTATCACATCTAACAGTGGGCTAGGAGCCAAAACAGCCGTAGGAGGCGCGGGCACCGGAGCCCGTCCACTTCATCCATCTCCTCCAGCCAACTACGTATATACTCAGGCCCGTTCAACAGCAGACCTGGCCAGTCCGTCCAGCCCATCGTCTCTAGCACTATCGCGCCTAATGTGCTCACGCCCGTGCCGGCGCCGGTGCCTCCTACGATCATACACGCCGTGACGAACCGCTGGACGACCTTTACCCATGCGCATGGCACCTCCTTATACAGCACGTCCGCCGTCGCTAACGCCTCTTGCTGGTTGCCGTACTTCTCGTCCATCTGTTCCCGGTAGGCTGTCCGCCAGCAGAGCGTCAGCGGGAACCGGCACACGTGGCACCACGCCCCCGTCCCGCCGCCGCTAGCTCGGTATGTCCGGAACATTGCTAGCCAGCTCTGGGCTTCCGACGATTCCGCCCGATGCGAGCACCTTTTCAGCTTGTGCGTCTCTACTATCGGCCCCCATTCATAAAAGGCACAGAGCGCACAGCCGACATCCCTGCTTCGCAGCCGGGCTCTGAGGTCGCAGATCAGTGGGTCGGATGCAGTATGCCCACGGCGCTCAGGCAAGCCTATTGGGGTCGGGGGTGAGTAGACGGTGATGGCTGACAGACGCCTGTATATCTCGGCTGGGTCTGAGAGCTGTTCCCTGGGCCGCAATGCTGCGTTGGGATGGGCTCTAGCTGTCCCTGCTGTTGGAGAGGTGCCTCCGGTAGGTATCTGGAGACGCGCCTGTCGCTCTGCTGCCCGCCGCTCGGCGTCGCGCCGCTGCGCAGCCCGACGCTGCTTCGCATTGAGAGGCGGCTGTTGCGGGGCGCACCTTGTGTTTGGGGATGTGGGGAGCGCTGAGCTGCCCCTCTGATGGCGCAGCCTACTTAGAGCATCCTCTGGTAGTTGTTGCGGGGGTGGTGGTTGACCGGCCTCACTTATAGTAGTGTCCTCCTGGGGCGTGGTTACTGCGTTAGGTGAGCCGGCCTGAGGGCTGGTTGGCAGCTGTTCTCGCGTGTCCGAGATGCTCTTGATCATCTGTTCATAGTAGGAGTCCGCCTGAGTGGGCATAGTGAGGCAGGTTGCTATGTATATAATAACGATAGCGGTTCAGCTTCTTGCCTGTGCGTTGGGTGCGGCTGGGACGGACTATGTATACTGGGGGATCGCGGGAATGACGGGGGCTGGCTCACCCCTGGCGTCGTTGGAGGACCGCGATGTGGGGCACGTGATGATAAGATACCAAGTATCTCAAGTGCAAATCAGGTAACCTGACCATAGTACGAGGGAACCTGTTTTAGGGAAACATTCTTCTTTTGTGTGATAACATGACATAGGTTCTTTGTATAGCTGTATTTGTATATATCCTTTGCCATAAACGCTGCAAATAGTATATGGGATACTTTCCAGCCTACTTTTGCTGCCAATTACGTTACGTATGAAGCGAATGTACGGCCTGATAGCAGCATCTCTTAGTCATCCTCCCATGTGGGGGTCTCCACTACGGCGCTTAAGCATGTCTAGCGACACGGCTTCAACTTCACAAACTCAGTTCCCATTCACCTCAACGGTCCATCTCAGAATGGCGCAAGGCCGACTCACAACTCTTCCCGCAGAGACTGTTGGGTGTATATCGCAACACCTCGAGTCACCTGATCTGCTAAGCTTACGCTCCGCCTGCCGGGCTCTAGCTGACAAGACATCTGGACCTTTCCAGGACCGTTTCTTTCGCACGCGCCATATCATGCTTGAACATCAGAGCATCCGGAACCTGGTCGAGATCTCTCACCATTCAGTTTTCCGTTGCGCGGTGCAAGTCGTCGAACTCACTACTGATCACTTGGTCGCGCCTCCGGATTACATGAGCCGAGCGGACTATGAGATGTGTGGGATTAACGATGAATATGATTGCATCAGGCTCAGCGACGGTGAGACTTTGTCACTTGGCGATGACAGTTACGAGGCTGTTATTGAGAGGTATAGGGCCGAATGGGGTAGCTACAGGGACTTCCTTCTGAGAAAGGGAGACTGGATCAGGGACTTGGTTGAGGCACTATCCAACCTCCCTCATTGCAAAGCTGTCGGCATTGACGACGACGTCCGTCCCTGGGGGGCCCTTCGACTCGGTCGCCGCATTGGCACGTTTCCGAACCGCTTCGTCACTCCCTTCCAGGCCCAGAGTATGGTCTTTGCCACCACGTTGATCAGAGCCCTGTTCATAGGACTGCTGCACAGTCGCCATGCTGTAGAGAGACTCTATATTCAGTTTGGCGATCTGAAGACGGGCTGCACCTCTGTCACCCCACGCATGCTATCAACGATCCCTGTGTCTGTAGACACTTTGAAGAATCGGCTTGCTCCCATCAAAACCCTGCTACTTGTGGTCAACCCAAACAGCCACCAGAACGCATTCGATGAGGATGTGAAGAAACTAGTTTCCAACACCGACCCGATCCAGACTACGGATTCCGATTGGTGTCCGGAGTTCTGCGGCTTCCTCCGTCTTTTTCTCACGCTGACCGACTTCACCTTACACTTCAATCCCCGCGACGAAAGGCAGCAATTTCCGAGGCTTTCCGAGGATCTTCGAATTCCCAGCCTCCAGAGCCTCCGTATCGAGTTCGTCGACTGCACAAGGGACGAGCTTATGACGTTGCTAGAGGGGCATCGCGACACGCTTCGGGAGCTTGTTCTCGAGTCCGTTGATGTCACTGGAGGGGGGCGAAAGACGTGGTCCTCGCTCCTCGGAAGTCTCCAGCATAGCCTCAGGTTAGAGGCAATAGACTTGGGGAACTGTATGGTGGATGGGTTTTATCTCTGTTCACGCTCCTCGGTAACGTTTCTCAACCAAAGGTTTTGCGCAAGTGGCCCTGAGGAGATTGAGGCTATGCGGTCAGCATTAGATGGGTTAGAAGAGTCGGAAGCGTTCCCCTGGTCAAGACGATCTCATGGTGAGTAATGCAGAGTTTAAGTAACGTATGAGATCACCGCGTCCACAAAGGTTATAAAACCCACTCGCCTGAGGTAAAGCATTCTTGTTCCACTCTAACCTGCTTCAGTGATATATAAGCTATGTATCTAGCTCCCTATCCTATCACCTATTACCTATAGATCTATCCCTAAGGTCCTAGCTGCTAAGCACACTATATACGCGCCGAACACACAAACAGCTAAGTGTCCTTTCGCCCGTTGCCAACGTCTCGCTCATCACATCGCTATCCGCCGCTAGGCTTTATCGGCAACGATATCACCCTCATTCCCAACACCAGTCGAGAGGCCTCGTAGCTTGGTGGTAGAGCGCTCCTCTAGCTAAGGAGAAGATCCAGGTTCGAATCCAGGTGAGGTCGTTCATTTTTCCTTTTTCTTGCGTTTCTTTTTGTTCTTCCCCCCCTTCCCCGTAATTGGCTGGCTGACGCCCTCTGCCTCGGCCCCGTCGCCCCGCCTCGCCGTCCGGGCCGGGCTGACGGCGGCGGGCCCCGCTCTTATCCCGGGCCCAGCGACGTCGCCCGCAAGCGTTGCTCCTCGCCGACTCAGCAATCTGTCAAGCTAACTCCTAACGCTTGACGTGCGTCGAAAGGCCTAAGTAGGAGAACGGTAGTAGGCTGAATCACTGGTTGAGGGCCTATCAGCTTAATTAGTCGAGCACTCCTAACCCTAAGGAGAAGATCTGGGTTCGAGTCCTGGGTGGGCCTCTTTTTTTGCACCCTCTGTCGCTTGTCCATTTCTTCCCCGTTGCGCCGCTGCAGGAGCGCGGCGGCGCGGCAGCTGGTTGCAATGCCGGTTTAGGATGCGCCTGCGGGCCGCCGCCGGGCTGGGCGGGTTCGATTCGTATGTATGCCCGAAACGACCGTCATGCGCGCGAGACTACGGCCGCGCATGCCTTAAAGGCGTGAAACGTCGCAGAGATATCACCAGTTGGGATGAGAGGCCTGCCAGCTTAATTGGCAGAGCTCCCCTCTAGCTAAGGGAAGGTCCGGGTTCGAGTCCTGGGCGGGTCGCAACTTTTGCAGCTTTTTTTCTGTGCAACCTTTGCCCTGATCTCAAATATCCAGTCCGTTTTGTCATAGGCCCTCTCCGTTGGCAAGAAATCTCTTGTTTAGGCTTTATTTCGTTTACACTCTCAGTTCTAAGCTATCAGAGTGCAATACCTTATACTTACGAATATGTTATA
>NW_023500983.1:0-8711 GCF_013390185.1 Colletotrichum aenigma | reverse complement strand
GACGCAGGGCACCGACTTTCATGGTCTATCTTGCAAAAAGCGCCCGTTCAGAAACGCCCGAAGTTTCGCCAGGGCCTGCCCAAGAACCCTTCTTCTTTAGCAATGGCGGCCGCTCCTAACAAGGCTATCAACCTAACTTCCATCTAGGGGCTTGAGAGCCCGGGGCTGCTACTTATATGATCCGGTATGAGTTTGGTACGTCCCAGCGCGGGACATCGGATGCTACGCTAGGTGCTTCCCCGCTTCCGCCTGCTTTCTAGCGTGAGTGTAGCGTGCCGTGATCACATCATATTAGAGTCATCAAACCACATACGTGTTCTTATTGCGAGGCTTACCGCCATAACGTGAAGAATGGTACTACACAGAGGCTTTCTCTATCAGCGCCCGCCTAACAAATGTGTCCTGTATAGTCATTGAGCTCGGATCTCCCAATACTGGGACGGCCCAGAATATCGTAGCAGGCGGTCATCTTTACCAAAGAGTCTAAAATCGTCTTCCACAGAAACCTGTCATTTCCTGCCGATATTTATCGAAAGAATCACCAACTGAATCTCGGGGTGCCAGTGGCGGCAGCCCCGGATATTTCGATCCTCTGCCCTCCATCAATCACATCTACGGAATTCTATCTATTTAAAAATAGGATCGGCTTATTGGAGGCCGGTTCTTTGCTGTTCACATCGCCGTCAACGAACGGGCACTATGTGGCCTTACTTTGACTCTAACGTCCCGCACCCACTTTCCGGACACCCCCTCATTCCGGACACCTAAATATGCCTCAATAAAATCTTTCTCTTACAACTTTGATCCTGAATAGCTTCACCACCTTAATCTCACTTATTTCCATCTTTATCTAACATCTTCTTCTAGACCATATAAGTCAATATACAGAGTATGAGATTAATCGGGCTCTTAATGCGATCTCTAATGGGCTTAGCGTGCGAAAAGCTGCATTGCAGTATGGGGTCCCAAAGTCTACTCTTTATGATCGTATCCAAGGCACCCAATCAAGAGATATTGCCTTCTCAGATCTACAGAGGCTCTCTCCAACCCAAGAAAGCCATTTGGCTGAATGGATTCGAATCCAGGCTGCCCTAGGCCTACCACCAACCCATCAACAACTCAAGGAATTCGCTGAGCGTATCCTACAGATCCATGGAGACGCCAAGCCTCTAGGGAAGAACTGGGTTCAGGCTTTTATCAAGAGAAACCCATCTGTAAGGGTCCAGAGAAGCAGAGCAATTGATTCCCAGCGCATCAACGGAGCCTCAACTAATGTCATCAGGCAATGGTTCAAGCACCTCGCCATCCCTGAGATCATAGCCATTAAAGCCTCCAATCGATACAATATGGATGAGTCTGGTATTCTGGAAGGCAGAGGATCAAATAGGCTTGTTCTTGGATCATCAGAAACTCGTTCTATCCGCAAGAAACAGCCTGGATCGCGTGCTTGGACATCTCTGATTGAGTGTATCTCTGCAACTGGCAAGGCACTGCCCCCACTTGTTATATATAAGGGCAAGAGTGTCCAGCAGCAGTGGTTTCCTCTAGATCTGACGCCATACGAATCCTGGAAGTTCACAGCAACAGAAAACGGGTGGACTTCAGACTCTACAGCTGTTAAGTGGTTGACAGAGGTCTTTATACCTTCTACCCAGCCAGCAGACCCCTCAGAGGTCAGATTGTTGATCTTGGATGGTCATAGAAGCCATGAGACTACTGCTTTCATGTATACATGCTTCAGAAACAAGATACACTTGCTGTTCTTGCCAGCACACACGTCACACGTCCTTCAGCCACTTGATCAGTCGGTTTTTGGGCCCCTCAAGGCAGCATACAAGAAGGAGCTTGGATTACTTACTGAATGGGATGCTGGTACAGTTGTGGGCAAGAGAAATTTCGTTGTATGCTATGGCAAGGCGCGTAAGGCAGCCCTGACAAGCAAGAATATCATCAGTGGCTGGAAATGGACTGGTTTGTGGCCTATCAGTATGGCTAGACCCCTCATGAGCCCTCTGCTGCTTGAGAACACTTCAACCCCTGCCAAACCAGCTGGTCAGGTCTGCAAAGGGCTCTCTGATGGCAAAGCAAGCGAAAAATGGGCGGCAGATACATCAGCAGTCCCTTGGTCAACCCCCAAGAAGAGGGATGAGCTTCAGGATCAGTTCAGCCTGTTCAGCAAGCTGGATAACGATGAGCATATGCAACGCCTGCTTTTTCGGAAGGTTCAGAAGGGCTTTGATGAGAAGGCATACCAACTGGCAGTAGCCCAGCGAAATATTGAGGCACTACAAGCAGAGGTTGATGCCAGTAGGGCCAGGAAACGCAAGAAGGTCAAAATGAGCCCAAATTCGAAGTTTGCTGATATTGAGGCTATTCGGAGGGCTCAAATCGAGGCGGGAGAACTTGTAAATAGTATAAATGAATCCAGCGAGTCTGAAAACCCTAGTGATAGCGAAAGTTGTATTGTAGTTGCATCAGAATAGCAGAAGTCCTAGGTTTAAGTTACTGCGTTGATATATGGGGGCATAATTTTTGGGTGTCCGGAATGAGGGGGTGTCCGGAAAGTGGGTGCGGGACGTTACGCTAAGCCAGCGCTAGGCACCCGGCCATGCTTCGTCATCCATAGTCGATCAAGAGCTTAGCAATAAGATTCGGACTATGGATTGGTCGAACGCGATAAGTTTTGCTGGGAGTCCTCGTTCCTACTTTAAAATCTCGATTGAATATGTTCCGCGAATGCCGGTGAGACACCTCTTGAGACGCCTTTACCGCCGGGCCGCCGATGCTACGAGGAATTTTTTATACGTAGTAGGTATCTTAGTGATGGACGAGTGGGATTCCTGACAATGCCATGCCGTTCGAACAGTCAGTAGGCCTTTGAAGGTAGTCACCCGTGACCAATGTTGTTACGACCCGTTAGGCATAACACGTTGGAACAACCCCGCCTGGGATCTCGGCGGCTAACGCGAGACATATGTAAGCAGTAACACAGGTGTAACCAGGAACCATCGGAAAGGGAAGAACTATGGTACAGGTCACGTGACCTCGGGAGTAACACGGATACAGGACAAGAATGGATATGTTGGATATGTCCACTATCCCAGCTATCCATGGGATATGTTGGATAGCACGGATATCCTACATAGCCACCACAGAAGATACTGTGTAGAACTTGTATATAGTATGACCCTGAGCCTGGCTCATGGTCAGACTTCCATAGCTCTTCAGCAATCAACTTTGTACTCATCCTCACGGATACTCTCAGCTCACCTTCACTGCGAATTACTTGTTGAGTCTAAGACTGATCACCTTAGCCTCTGAAGACCTGATCTACTACAGCCTACGACCTACGACCCAGTGTACTGTTATAACGTGTCAATCCCCAGCTTCTGTTAGCAGACCCTACTGTCGGATAGCTGACCGTAACAAATGTACAGCATAATTGCCCGTCAAATCCAATCTCATGGGTCCAAAAGGTTGTAATGGCATGCTTTCTTCGCTGGTGGAGGATTTTAGTGGAGGCTGGCATTGTGAACGATGGCCACGTGGACAGAAGCAGAGTTCTTGGAGGACTAATTCTATGTTAGTCGGCCGCTGAGAAAAGGATCAGAGGAGCTCGCTCTCCCATCGTATTTTCGCAATTGAACTGACAACCTTCATTGCGCGGTAAGGATTTTTAACGGCAGCCTGCGCGCCTGAGTGTGTCAAAAGCTGACCTTCCTCACTACAACCACGGGCGGGGATGGTGCCTTGCTGCCTGGCTTCTTTAACGCTTTTCGGAGATAGCTGGTGCTGTCCGGAGGCAACTACGATACGGTGGGCGCAGGATGCACAGCGCGGCAATACGTGCCCGAGTGATCGCAAGACCGATGGGCCAGAAGACGCCGCCCGGCCCCGCTCAAGCCCGAAGTCCTAGTAAGCGTGCGTGTGCGATTTGGCTATGACGGCTGTACACTACATCAACCGCGAATTCAGTGACGCTCTTTATACCACCAATTGTAGAACGGCGTTGGGACATACGCCTCCGGTTTTCTCCAACGCTAATCCTTCTCCAGATTTTTAATTGAGTGCATTAAGAGGAATTAAAACGGTAATACAGTACTACGAAGTAATAAGGAAGAATATATAATACATTGTTACCCCTCAAACAGAGTACGTACCTATGTACTGACACCATTCCACAGTTGATGGGATAGTGAGAGAGGCTGCCTATGGGACGAGATTGACAGACTACCGAATTCCTCGAATCCTTCCGTGCTTCAGGACCTTAGTAGCTTTCGGAATTTTAAGAAGCTCTCAATTATGGCGGCCGTTGAACTGCGTTACGGTTGATAGTACATCTGTGACGGGCTAGACCCGATTAGTGGATCCGGGCCTCAGCCCGGATACTGCCACGGTTCACCGCGCTGCCTGGACGGAGGTTCTACTTGAGCGCTCTTCCTCTGCGGAACCCCCGCTCCAAAACCTCTATTCCTTAGCTTAGATTCTATATACTGAAATGACCCCTACGTGGTCTCACGGTGGCGGGGCTCTTAACAATATCATATGCAACAGCTATTCCAATGGCATATTCAAGACACTCCCAACGAGTTTCTTGGAGGCGGTAACCATGGAAATAACATCACTCCCCAAAGCATCGTATCTCTCCTTTCTCGTATTCCACACCTCGCTGTCGATCCAATTTCCCACGCGTACTGATCGATCAGAACAGTAAAATTTCGTTTGATCGTCATGTCCGCAACCATCGGAATTACACGGCCCTCCCACAATGAAATCAACGAGGTCGTCTTGCATATCGCGACTCAATTCCACGTGTGATTTGTGACCTTGCTGGCGGCCCATTTTCGTCGGGGGATGTATTAGAGCAGTAGTCGGTTGGTTAGGAGTATGTCCCGGCCCATCTGAGCCGGGCTCGACGTAGCCTCCCGGGGTACCGCGGTCGCAATTCTCCAAGGCGGCTTCGAAGTTACCAAATGAGTAGATCAAGTCCACCCCGTGATGTGCAATCCTGTGCATCGGGCCGAGAAAAGGATTACCTAATTCCACATGATACTGCTGGATCCTGGCACATCTAGCATTCGTCCCGGACGCCCTCTGTCGCACGCCACGACGGGCCTTCAGCAGTTCCCCGGCGCGGTACGTCTTGGTGTACGTCATGGTTGCGTCAGAGATGAATTGAACTAGTCCTTCTTGAATCGACTCGTTAGGGGAGGTGCGTACAATGCCATATGCTTTTGCGATTCTCTCAGCCA
Organism: Colletotrichum aenigma; assembly: GCF_013390185.1. Classification (NCBI taxonomy): domain Eukaryota; kingdom Fungi; phylum Ascomycota; class Sordariomycetes; order Glomerellales; family Glomerellaceae; genus Colletotrichum; species Colletotrichum aenigma. The sequence goes on along the minus strand of NW_023500983.1, from coordinate 3,459 downwards.
CTCCCTGCGATGGAAAAGACGGTCTGAATAGTGTGTTGAAATCCTCCAAGGTCCAGTTGGCCATACGGACGAAGCCGTAAAACTCTTGAGCCGTAGCACCCAACAGAACTTGGACGTCGTCCCCGATGTCCTTGAGATGTGTGTCCCAGTCATCGTGCCCAAGATGTATGGAGACGTTGCCGTTTGAATCAGTCTGTCTGATGGTTAAGCCGTCGATGATGAGGGTGAAAAACCTCCAACAAAGCTTAGATACGGCGTATAGCAATTCATGGACGGGAACGGTCCTAAGTGATTCCAGACGATCCGTTGGGCTTAGTTCGTGCAACGAGAGCCATTGACAGAGTTTCTCCCAGCGCTCATCCGCCTTCTCGATGAGCGACACATCAAGTCCACCAAAAGCCCCTGACATTAAGGCAGCCTTCTGAAATAACGGCTTTCGAGAGCTCCCTTCAGCCTCGAGCAAGTGAACGTGGCAAGATGTTGCTCCAGCAGATTGGCCCATAATGGTAATTCTGGTAGGGTCACCGCCGAACTCGCCAACATGATGTTTGATCCAGATAAGGGCGACTTTCTGGTCGTAAAGGCCGAAGTTGACACCCTTGACAGAGCCATCAGAATCTTGCGTCCCAAGCATCGTGGATGAGGCGCCGAAGCCGAAGATGTTAAGACGGTAATTCATGGCAATTGCGATGAAAGGCGTGCCCTTAGCAAGAGCTCGGCGTACAAGCTGTGAGGGATCTAAATGATGACGGGTTAGACAAAGATACTAAGTACAAGGTAGCGTCAGATTACAATATACCACAAACAGGGTCGCTATATGACCCATCTGCAAAACCACCGCCGTGAATCCACACCATGACAGGTATCTTCACCAGTCGAGAAGTGCCGGAGATCTTAGCCACAGCCTCCGGGCTTGGTCGGACCACCAAAAGGTTCAAACACGCAAATTCGTCCTCATCATCGCTCGGGTAAGGCAGGTACGACTGAAACGATCGAGAATTGGGTATCCCTGCCGCAGGACACTTGGGACTTTGATTCGGTTAGCGGTCATTATACCAATATCGGCACAGACAAGACCAAGAGCAAAAGGGCAGACCCGCTTACCCATTTTTTGTGGCGTCGAACACCTCGTTAGGCAATCGATCCCTCAGCCGGGAATGCTCCCATCTTCTGCTCACGTAGCCGTAAGGGATGCCACGGAATTCCTCGACATCTTCGGACAATGCCGACTTCTTTCCGATGATGGTTTGCGTGAAAACTGGATTTGTTGTTGTTCGGAATGCTGCCGAGACTAAAGTCTCTCTCTGAAATATTGATTCCATCCTGACGGGGCTCAAGGCTTGGTGCACTAGATGGATCAGAGAACAAGATAATTGAGAGTGCCATTAACTCTCGGAAAACGCATTTATAGCATCCGATTTGCTTGTCAGTGTGACCAGCTGTTGGCATCTGTTTGAGTTCCTATCACAGGGTGCTTGGTTCCGACCGGAACGATTCGTGGTACGACGAAAGATCAGATGACTGTATTCCCCTGATTCTGTACGGAGTAAAAGGTAGCATGTATCCTGAGGTTGGGTAGGTAGGTATTTGAGAATCTATCAAGTGGCCGTAGGTGGCCCCTGCGCATGCCCTGACTCGAGTAACTGGACAACCAACCCGACGGTATCTTACAGGCCAAATAGCCCATAGCACCATTCGAATCACCAGCACTATTGGTGTGAAAAGCCGACAGTGCTGCGGGGTAGTGGGTCTTGATAACGAAACATGACATAAAGCCAGGGTTTGAGTCATGCTGAAGCCTTTAGCATTATTCTTGATTCATCGCTATCACTTTGCGTATGTAGTCACGCCGACGCGTAGCTAGATCGGGGTGATCCACAGATGACTTTGATTGGAAGTTACCGAGCTACCTCCCCGCTTTTAGCCTGACTTTCAGGCATCCTTATACAACCCTGCTCGTCAAGCACAACTGGCTTTCTGAATGGGTTTCTTGGTGCCGTATGACTCCGAAAAGCCCCACTGTGGCGTTTGTGGAATCCGACGCTTGGGCATTTCAGTTCGATCTGAATTATTTGTAATAATGTTGACTGGATGTTCGATTTCATGATTACCTTCCTTCTGGAATGATAAGTAGCAGCTTCAGTTGAGTAGATGCTATAATAGTGTGACTATTTGACATGTATTCGTGTGGGGGGGGGGGGGGGGTTGGGGGGGGGGTTGGGGGGGGCGTTTCTTTTTCTTTTTAATAGCCCATTACTTTAAAGGGGCGGAGACGCAGACAAAAGTAGCAGCTTCAGCAGTTCGATCGCTTGTAGCAACGAGAATGCAATGGAACCTCCCTGTCAACTTGCCAGCACTGATCCTGAACCCGCTACATATTCTTTAACACTTTGCCCGAGTACACCATGCCATACTCAGTCCCTAGTATCGCTCGCCCTTTCACCCTTTCCATCCCAGACGACGACTATTCTCAGTTCCGGGCCGTCTTGCAGGTTACCCGTTCGGGACCTGAGACTTGGGAAAACCAACACAAGGATGGACGCTATGGCATCCCACACCAATGGCTTACCTCGACTAGGCGCTACTGGTTAACCGACTTCAACTGTCGTGCCCAAGAAGACCGCATTAACGCACTCCCCAACTTCAAGATTCTGGTCCCCGACGAGACCGACAAGGAGAATATCGACCTCCATTTTGTTGGCCTATTTTCGGAAAGAGAGGATGCTTACCCCATTGTGCTGATTCACGGGTGGCCAGGCAGCTTCCTTGAATTCATGCCCGTCCTGGAGATTGTTCAGCAGAAGTATAGCCCGTCTGAGCTGCCTTACCATTTCATCGTTCCGTCTCTCCCAGGATACTTGTTCAGCTCCGGACCGGGCCAGGCGCAGGCCTATACCAGTCAAGATGCCGCACGCGTGATCAACAAGGCGATGATCGCGCTCGGGTTCAGTCGGTATGCCGTGCAGGGAGGAGATGTCGGATCACTGATAGCTTCAATACTTGCAACAAACTACGACTCAGTCGCAGCCATTCACCGTAAGACTCTAGTCGTCAAAATCAGTTTGTAGTCCCCGTGCTGATAACGATAAGTCAATCTGCTGCCGAGTCTCGAAATGCCGAGCGTCGATGACCCTTCCCTATCATCCAAAGACAAGGAGGCTATCGAGTACGTGGGACGTCGGTTCTTAACGCCAACCACAGGAGCCGCCTTGCTCCAAAGTACGAGGCCGGCTACAATCGGGGCTATGGTTTCTTCCAGCCCCCTTGCCCTTTTGGCATGGTGAATCCACAATGCTCCAAGCTCCAACTGCGCAGACAGTGTTTAACTTCTTACATAGGATGGGTGAAAAGTTTTTAGAATGGCCCGATGATCCGATTGGCATTGACGAGCTTTTGACTAATGTGACGCTTTATTGGCTCACGGACACCATGCCACGGTGCATATATACGTACCGCGGG
>NW_023500982.1:0-8783 GCF_013390185.1 Colletotrichum aenigma | reverse complement strand
ATCACTACATTCAACCTACTCAATGTTGCTGTAGCTGTTGATGTCTCCCAGCCAGCCCCTTACCCTCTGAGTTTCGACGACGTCGTCGCTGTGAACGAGGACGGTTCCCACAGAATCCTCAAGACAGCAGAGTATGACGCTCTACTAGCGCGTGTTGCGCCCGAAACCGTCCAGATGAACGTGCGGGTCACTGAGGGGGGCGGCCTCACCCGTCGTGACTGTAGAGGGAGCACGGAGGTCCAGGTCGAGTCTGACGAGGAGTTTCTTAACTGGGATGTCGCTATCTCGCCCATATTGAGCTCCCATGGAGGCACTGCTACTGTTTCCGTGGCTAAAGGCTACTCCGTTGGGAATTCAGTTATTGTTGGCTCGACCGCTAACGTTGCCTTCGCAAAAGTGGCCCTAAGCATGTCTCTATCGGTTAATTACGCCCAGCGTTGGACGACTTCCGATAGTCAGACTCTCAGCTTCACCGTCCCGGAAGGCCAGCATGGCCTCGTCGTGTCACAGCCGCTCGTCCGTCGGGTCACCGGGCGTCTGCTCACCGGCTGCAGCCATCGCCCGACCAGCACGCCGTTCACTTCCGACACCTACACTGACCAAAGCTTCGGCAATCTCGATTTCGTTAAAGGCGTCATACGGCTTTGCAACAGCACCGTCTACCCTATCCCTTACTGTAACGGTCAAGGCTTCCACTACTAGGACAGCGGGGACAGATTGGGCCTGTAGTTGCCTTCAACGGGAGATCTCGGCGGCAAGGTGGATGGGAGGGGAGTACACAGTTGACTGCGCATGCCTTGGTGGGCAGAACAGCTGTTGCCCAGACGGTCTCATCTAAGGGCAAGGTGATTTGAAGACTCTATTGCTACCAGCGTGTGATAAAATGGTCTTTAGTGTGGTAAGGGCAATATATATGCCTTGACGCATGGATTGAGGCAGTGGTCTGGTGAGCGCAGGCGCGCTGTAATCAAGTATTTCGGCCAACAGAAGAGAGATGTCTAATAATACCTCAATCATTTGGAGGGATTCAGAGGCGAATAACGTGAATATAATTTTCATAAGGTTGGAATTCAGAGTGTGATGTGGTTAAAGACTGAGGATAATAACAGAGCGGGGAGAAAGAAATGAAAGAAGTGGAAAAAGAAGTAGGATAAGGAAAAGAATAAAGGTAATGAAAAGGTTGATTTCTTCTTGTCATGGAAACCATGCTGCTGTAGATTGGTGTTGGGCTGTGAACGATGCGTCAGCCCTTCAGAAGGTGTGTCAGTTGCCCACCACCTCCAGATGACCGGCCTCAGCGTTTCCAGCAGCGCACACCAGGCGAAGAAGTACTCCTGCATTGAAGCCAAGCAGAGGTATCTAGGCCATTAAAGAGACAGAGAAGCCAAAGACCTCTATAAAGAGAAGAAACAGGAGGAAACCACAAGGCAAATCGATTACTCACAGTGTATTGATTTTGCGGATGGAATAAGCGTAGAGCGTTAGTGGCGTATCATGGAGCCGGAGCGGGGGAGGGGCAAAGCCATGAGGGATGGGATTAGCACAGAAGGCGGGAACTGCCACATGAGACTAGCTATCAGAACCCGCGACAGCGGAGAAGGAATATAAAAAGATAGACGAACCAGCCTTAAGAAGGTATCAGTAGAGGAACTAATTATGGAGCATGTGATGCTAAATCATTACACCCAATTGTTTCATAGACCTTACTCCCTTATTTGTTTAGTTGTATTCCAGGTTACCCCTCCTGAGGCTATCACCACGCTTGTCTACTGGACCCAGCATGGCGACTAACAGTATATTTCATTCCAGGACCGTCTCCCGTCGCTTGTGTACGTGTCAGGGTCGGCCGCTACGGTGCTGTCGGTGCACTATCCAGGGATCCGTAGCAATCATAGATACTTCATGTCATCAGCCGCCCTGTGATGTAACTACCTTAGGCCCTCCACTACAGACTATGCGACGTAATAGCTACCGCAGGTAGTCCCCATAGGTCTATAGCTAGAAAGCCTACGGCCAGGGATGATGATGATAACGGGTCGATCATCACCACAGCTTCCACTCTATACCACAGATGTACGTTCTCGACCCGCTCATGCCATGTACTGAATACCTTACCTTGAAGAAGGGAAATATAATCATAACTTACGGTCCTTAGGCCCTCCCCGTTTCATAAGGCCTGGCTAGCCTCTGGCAGGTCAGAAGGAGCCATGGAGCTTACAACAGCAATGTCGATCTCAGCTAGCTTCTACTTCTGTGATTTCTTCACCTTTCACTCGATCGAATGTCTCACAATTATATGATCAAACCAAACTCTTTTCCTTCTATAGGTACGTTCTATGGAACCAATGAATATTTTGCGCCCAAACACACAAAACATGAGATCAACAAAATGACGGCGCCCGAGAGCCTGAAGGAAGGCCCTGAGGCGGTAGCGCAGATCCCCATACTACTCCTCTTACTGTGGTTTTCCGATAACATTTTTCTTCCAGCTTCTGTAGTCGACGACCACGTTATCGGGGAGCCGCTTCCATTCCTTTTTGCAATCGACCTGGATATCTAGGTCCCTGTCGTTGACGAGGTCTGACGGGATGAGCAACTGCTTAGCCCCCTTCGCAAATTTGACCCCGGGATCGTTGGTTTTGTCAATCTTTGACATTCGAAGGGCGCGATGAAACGCCTCGTCGTCAACCTTCACCTTGTTAACGGTTTGCTTGGCCGCCCACTCATACTGCTTATTGATATTCCACCAGGTGTTTTCCGGGATCCAGGCTTTAAGAACGTTCTCGACGGCCTTCTTATTAGCGGTTACATGACAATGCCTGAACGGAGAATGGCGGTTAAGGTTAAGTAGTCTAGTGGTGGTGTGACATGTACGTACCAATCACCGGGGTTCCCAACCCACTGCCCGGGACCAGATGTGAGGTAAACGCCCTTTCCGATTTGCGCAGCTCCACGTGTTAACCCGGGGTTATACACAAGTCTATGCTCCCTGTTGTACGCCCTTGCTTGGTCCTAATTTCTTCGTAAGTCTGCGGTATCATACTGGCGCCAATCTTCCTGGTGCGGGATGGGGGAGAAAAGGAGAAAAAAAAAAGGAAGAAAAAAACAGGCGGAAAGAGAAAAGAAAAACAAAAAAGGCAGAGAGAAAAAAAAAGAAAAAGGGGGGGGGGGAGGGGGGGGCTCTTACTGGATGAACAGTCCTGTAGCCGATTGTGACGCGACCTGCCTGCGACGTTGATGCCGAATTCCCCCCCGGCGTCGACGCCGATTTCCCTCCCGAAGTCGACGCACAGCAGCCTCCTTGGCGAGGCTCTAAGGGTACGGAGGCGACGCCCCCAATAAGGGCAGTAGCCCACAAGACAGTGACGATGCTCGGAGTGATCATCATAAGGGCTTTCCAACGGAAGATGTAGTAGAACTGTAGGTTAGTAACCAGGGTAGTTGGACTGTCTCGGCTGGGTCAATGGGCATAGCTGCTTCTTATACTTATACTTGGGAGGGCTTCAACACAGAGATCACAAGCTCCCATCGATTCGGGCCTGGCATGGAAAGACCGGGGGTTTCCAAGCATGTGCCGTCCTTCGATAGACGCGAGCCGCCGCAGAACAGGGCTGCACCGCCAGCGGCAACGCCGCCGTATAACGCAGGGGAATGCATTAAACGTCGGCCACTGCCGAAATGACTAACAAATAATAGAGTGCAAGCACACGAACGGTTTTGCGCGGGCCGGCGGACGTGGGTGGGCGAAAGCGAACGCAGCAGCGACATAACAAACGTCCACAACCACAGCGATAGCCCTTGGCGGCAGCCTTGCATTTCTTGAGAAGCTGTTGTAGAGCTATTGAGGTACGGTATGCATCACCCTGATAGACCGGACACCGCTGGCGGTTCGTCCGAGACTGGGGGGGAAACAAAAAAAAAGAGGAATATATAAAAACCGAAAGCAAGACAGTATGCTGTGGGTAATGGAAACATTTTTGTCCCACATCTCGGGTTGTCCGATAGGCAGGGGGAACATCTGTATAGGGTCGGGTCCTTGCTTGGCATCGAGGCACACCCGAGTAACTGTATACAACTATTGGCTAGAAACATATGCGCCGCCCGTGTCTTCTCTTCTCTCCGACCACCCCTGCCCGAACGGGGAACCTCGACGAGCTTCACAGAGTCCGCCCCCTCCCCCCCCCCCCCCCCCCCCCTCCTCCCCCCGGCGCCAAGCCACCTCGTCCAAGTTCCCTCGCCTGGCGACACATCGCAAAGACACAAGGTGCTAACGACTTATAGAGGTGGAAGGCGTACGCGTGCATCTTAGGACCAGCAACAAATATACCGCAGCGTCTTACTACAGAGCTGGTTATAGAATCGTTTTGCAAGGGGGGGAAGGAATGGCCAGGCTGAACATGCCGGAGTCGCCGCTGTTGACGCGAGATTGGCACGCCTACTACTAACGACCGCAAACCATTCCCGACATAACGTGTCCGCTGCTCAACAGGCCCCGTCAACATTAACATGAGATTCAATCTTCAATTACAGAGGCTACCTCATAATCTTCTGCCCAGTCTATCTTATTAACTGACCAACTAACTCCGTATTATTGAGTAGTTCAGACACCATCCATTCTATAGGTCTATCAGTATAGACGACAAAGGCTGGATAGTCGTTATGCGTAAGCAGGCGCGTTTGCGATGGCGTCTGGGTGCAATTTGACGCAGAGGTCCGGGTTCCGGGTCGTCCAGCTATGTGACTGCATGAACCCCAGCTGCAGGCTCATGATGTCCTAAGTGGCCAGCGAACAGCCTTCTCCTTCGATCTTCGCTCCAAGCTTTCATGGAGGCAGTACGTCACCGCATTAGCCAAGCCGATGAACTGGCTCGAGCTCTGCAGAGCCGCCAGCAGCAAACCATGCGATTCAACCCCAGACGCTTCCATCACTCTGTTCACAAGGGCGGGGATCCAGAGCAGGATATACAAGATGGGATACGAGTTGAGGAGCATCATACGCCTGATACGCCGCTCCAACCTCCGGGTCTGCTCGTCAATCGAATGATGAGCCGTCGCCGCAGCGGTGAGGTTCGGCAGCATTACCTTATCACTCGCGCCGACGTCTCGGCTAGAGCTCGGTCGGGAGTCCGCCAGATAATCATCTCCCCACGGTTGAGAGTTACACGGCGATAGCATGCTTCTGGTACTGCTGTCTGATGTCAAACACCTCGTAACAGGCAACGCTGTGGCGTCCGTCGCCAGCGGGGGAAGGTCGTATCCCAGCGGTTCTGCGGTCCGTGGAGGGTGTCCCCCACCCATAGCCGCGACTTGCGGCCGTGGCCAATCCACGTCCAATCGACTCACGGTCGTCTGGCGTGCTGTCAACGGAGCAGCAGTGGTCGTCAAGCTTCTGGTCCAGCCTAAGGAAGCCGGCGCCATTGCAGCGGGCCGAAGGCGCTGGCCGAGGTACCACCAGACATAAGCGTAGATGGAAACGGTGGCAAACATGATCCACAGACGCCAAACGTAGGTGAGGGCAAATCGGAGATCTGGTCGGTCCCACGTTATCCAGCACCAGTTCCCGCTGACGGGCCCCACGACGCCGATGGCAGCCGCCGCGACGCTGGTCGCAATAGGGACGATCCACACGCAGAAGCAGATGGAGACCCTCTCGAGGAACGTCCCCTCCGCCATGGACGTTTTTTGTTTCACTACCAGAAGTGTGGCAATGGCGATGGCGAGGATGGAAAAATCGGACGCTTGCACTGACAGTTGACCAATCACGCTGTTCAGGACACATGCTGTTCCGCGTCGCAACCCTTGGTCTCTGATATATATAATCCCCGAGACGGTGTTGTTGGCCGAGTTAATGAATTCTTTTTTCGTTTGGAAGCCGTTAGCCCTCTCGTCTTCTCGGAATAATGTTAACGGGAACCACTTTACCGGCCACCATGAGGTTGAGAATGAGGATGTGGCGCAAAGACCGGCGCCGGGTGCGGTGGAGACCGATGGAGATCAATGCGCCAAACGTCGTCAGGAACGAAAGACTACTCCCCATCAACGTCAAAGACGCAACTAGTACGTTGAAAGCCATTGTCGACGTATGGCACCACGATGCTGTAGCTCTTTCCTATACAACTACCTCACGCAGAAGCCTTCACTTTGCTCCGTGTAAGGTCGAATATATGACCAGCGAGAGACCATCTTCGCCGTACTGGCCCAGTTACACGATGACCGGGAACCGTCGCGGATTGGGGTCCATCCAACTTTCAATTGCGGGGCTATAACTGACCGGTAGTGCCATTCGAACCTTAGCAAGGGCGCGTCTCCACCAAACCCGGTCAAAGAAAAAAGAAAGGCGTGGGGAGGGGAAGGAAAAAAAAAAAAAAAAAAAAAGAAGAAGACTCTCCGAGGGGGAGGAAGAGGGAAACATAGGAAAAGGATGAGGAAAAAATTGGGGGCCCTCACGGCGCGGCGTGATCTATGTCAGGGTGAACTAAACGCCATTTGGCCGATGGCATGGCATTGTCTGGGCACCGGAATACCGTTTTAACCCTAGTCGTGATCTAAACGGAGTGGGGCCGAGGTAGCCGCAGGTGAGGCAGTCGGCAAGGGACACTAGAAAGACAAGGGGTCAAGGTGGGGGAAGTGAGGTCTACTTTGCCGACCAAGGTGTTTTTTTGTTCCCTGTCTCCTTCGGTTCCGGTGCCCGCCGCGGAAGATTGTTCGTTAGAAGTCTTGAGTCTGCAAACAACCGGCTTCGGACAGTCCGCAGGCAAGCTGGACAACCGCGCGTTTGAGCTACCAGGTCAGCGGCCACTGCTCGGGGCCTCGCAGTCATCTGTACACTGCCTGCTGGTCTACCGGCCTGCTGCAAGAAAGTCGCGTCTCCCATCCCTCGTTAGACTGTGGCATAAGCATTCGGTACGATGCTGGATCAAGAGACGGTTACCACATGTATCAACCATTGTCTGACGATCTATGATGAACACCGCTTGACGGCTGGTAGATTGAGATTAAGATTAGCGTATATATAAATATGCTCGGCGATTCACTAGGATCCGACCTGCCTGCCTTCGCCCTCGGTCGACCCAGACAGCCGTCATTTGTCAACTGACGCTGTGTTCTTGGCGCAAGCCTACCCGTGTTGCCTCGTCTTGGATTCGGATGCCTCACCCGGATACCTATTGTATTATTACGTACATACTATGGTAACCAGATTTCGTACGTACCGCAACCGTCATCGAGGCGCACATGCTCAAACGTGTACGAGTCAACGCTGGGGGATTTTCTGCTTGGTCAACCCTCCAACAAAATCCCCCACTCGTCTCTCGACCTCACAGAGAGCTAATTTTAGGTCACCACGACACGACAAGAAACTGACATCGCCGGCATCCACGGCTTGCCGCAGGTCCGTCGCCGATTCCGTGAGCCACCTGGGCGACGGCTTTCAAGAGAAGGCTTTCAAGAAAAAGACCGAGCGAGCTCGACGTCCGGCAGCAACATAGCGCGACTAACGTCTAATTGGTAGGAACTATACTGTTTCTACTTGACATATCCCCGAACGCCAACCATGCTAGTTGGGCATAGCATGAGCCGCTGTTTAGAGGGCAACGAGATCTTTACAGGAACGCCATCATTATCTATTGTACTTCATTGATTACCTAGTACATTGCTACTAAACAGAGCATGAGGTCCATCCATCCCATGGCCGTCCACCACACACCACACTTATTACAGCGTGCCGAATCTTGCTTAGACTGTCTTGATACTAACGGGTTTCAGCCTTAGGACGCTAGTTCCGGGCAACCAAACCCGCGCACATCCTCTCGACGAGCTCGAAGGTGTTGTCGAGGGCATTCGTATCGGCCAGGTTCTTCCGGAACGGCCTGATGCCGTCCGTGTAGTGCTTCCTGTTGGTCCTGATCTTGGAGAAGGCGTCCCGGATCTCCCTGACGGACACGTAGTCCGTCTTGGAGAGCGCGGCGTAGGGGATCTGCGGCAGGCCGATGCCGACGCCCATCCTCTCGAGGCGACGTGCGAAGTACGTCTGGTCGGCGGCGTAGTCCGTCGGCAGGATGATTTGGGGGACGCCGGCGGCGATGGCGTCCGTCATGGAGCCGACGCCGCCGTGGGTCAGTACCAGGGACATTTCCGGGAACAGCGTGGCCCACGACGTCTCACCCACAAAGAGATGGAAGACGCGTCCGTTGTGGGTGACGCGCCGGAAGCTGGACTCGGACCGTTTGACGTTGTGCAGGATGATGAAGCTCCAGTCGGTGAGGGCGGCCAGCTCCTGCTTGGCGACCTCAAAGAATGCCGGGAAGGCGTGGTCCTTGTCGAAGGGGCGTTCCTTCATACCCATTCCCATGTAGAAGATGGGCCGCTTGCCCTGCTTGTCGATCCACGAGTACACCTCTCCCTGGCGGCCCGGTCTGGCCGTGCTGGAGCGAGCCGACAGCCGGGGTAGCTTGCCGACCATGGCCGCCCCGACGGCGCTGGGGGATGAGCTGTCCCAGATCTCGGGCTGCTGTGCGTAGATGCGGATATGGTTGGGCTTGATGTCCTTCTTTGTGAGGGCGGTGGAGCGGATGCCGGGAAGGTAAAAGACCTGGAGCTCGACGAGGATCCGGTCCCGGGTGGGCGCCGTCAGCTGCTGGATCTGGCGGCGCTGGTCCGGTGTTGTAGCGGAGGGGGGGATGAAGTGGCTCGCGACGATGAGGTCGGGCGACCAACCGTGGAGGATGGACGCCATTTTCTGCATAAACATGGCGACCGCCTGGTCGCGCCGGGGCGGGTTCGTC
>NW_023500981.1:0-10615 GCF_013390185.1 Colletotrichum aenigma | reverse complement strand
AACGGTCCGAGTCCAGCTTCCGGCGCGTCACCCACAACGGACGCGTCTTCCATCTCTTTGTGGGTGAGACGTCGTGGGCCACGCTGTTCCCGGAAATGTCCCTGGTACTGACCCACGGCGGCGTCGGCTCCATGACGGACGCCATCGCCGCCGGCGTCCCCCAAATCATCCTGCCGACGGACTACGCCGCCGACCAGACGTACTTCGCACGTCGCCTCGAGAGGATGGGCGTCGGCATCGGCCTGCCGCAGATCCCCTACGCCGCGCTCTCCAAGACGGACTACGTGTCCGTCAGGGAGATCCGGGACGCCTTCTCCAAGATCAGGACCAACAGGAAGCACTACACGGACGGCATCAGGCCGTTCCGGAAGAACCTGGCCGATACGAATGCCCTCGACAACACCTTCGAGCTCGTCGAGAGGATGTGCGCGGGTTTGGTTGCCCGGAACTAGCGTCCTAAGGCTGAAACCCGTTAGTATCAAGACAGTCTAAGCAAGATTCGGCACGCTGTAATAAGTGTGGTGTGTGGTGGACGGCCATGGGATGGATGGACCTCATGCTCTGTTTAGTAGCAATGTACTAGGTAATCAATGAAGTACAATAGATAATGATGGCGTTCCTGTAAAGATCTCGTTGCCCTCTAAACAGCGGCTCATGCTATGCCCAACTAGCATGGTTGGCGTTCGGGGATATGTCAAGTAGAAACAGTATAGTTCCTACCAATTAGACGTTAGTCGCGCTATGTTGCTGCCGGACGTCGAGCTCGCTCGGTCTTTTTCTTGAAAGCCTTCTCTTGAAAGCCGTCGCCCAGGTGGCTCACGGAATCGGCGACGGACCTGCGGCAAGCCGTGGATGCCGGCGATGTCAGTTTCTTGTCGTGTCGTGGTGACCTAAAATTAGCTCTCTGTGAGGTCGAGAGACGAGTGGGGGATTTTGTTGGAGGGTTGACCAAGCAGAAAATCCCCCAGCGTTGACTCGTACACGTTTGAGCATGTGCGCCTCGATGACGGTTGCGGTACGTACGAAATCTGGTTACCATAGTATGTACGTAATAATACAATAGGTATCCGGGTGAGGCATCCGAATCCAAGACGAGGCAACACGGGTAGGCTTGCGCCAAGAACACAGCGTCAGTTGACAAATGACGGCTGTCTGGGTCGACCGAGGGCGAAGGCAGGCAGGTCGGATCCTAGTGAATCGCCGAGCATATTTATATATACGCTAATCTTAATCTCAATCTACCAGCCGTCAAGCGGTGTTCATCATAGATCGTCAGACAATGGTTGATACATGTGGTAACCGTCTCTTGATCCAGCATCGTACCGAATGCTTATGCCACAGTCTAACGAGGGATGGGAGACGCGACTTTCTTGCAGCAGGCCGGTAGACCAGCAGGCAGTGTACAGATGACTGCGAGGCCCCGAGCAGTGGCCGCTGACCTGGTAGCTCAAACGCGCGGTTGTCCAGCTTGCCTGCGGACTGTCCGAAGCCGGTTGTTTGCAGACTCAAGACTTCTAACGAACAATCTTCCGCGGCGGGCACCGGAACCGAAGGAGACAGGGAACAAAAAAACACCTTGGTCGGCAAAGTAGACCTCACTTCCCCCACCTTGACCCCTTGTCTTTCTAGTGTCCCTTGCCGACTGCCTCACCTGCGGCTACCTCGGCCCCACTCCGTTTAGATCACGACTAGGGTTAAAACGGTATTCCGGTGCCCAGACAATGCCATGCCATCGGCCAAATGGCGTTTAGTTCACCCTGACATAGATCACGCCGCGCCGTGAGGGCCCCCAATTTTTTCCTCATCCTTTTCCTATGTTTCCCTCTTCCTCCCCCTCGGAGAGTCTTCTTCTTTTTTTTTTTTTTTTTTTTTCCTTCCCCTCCCCACGCCTTTCTTTTTTCTTTGACCGGGTTTGGTGGAGACGCGCCCTTGCTAAGGTTCGAATGGCACTACCGGTCAGTTATAGCCCCGCAATTGAAAGTTGGATGGACCCCAATCCGCGACGGTTCCCGGTCATCGTGTAACTGGGCCAGTACGGCGAAGATGGTCTCTCGCTGGTCATATATTCGACCTTACACGGAGCAAAGTGAAGGCTTCTGCGTGAGGTAGTTGTATAGGAAAGAGCTACAGCATCGTGGTGCCATACGTCGACAATGGCTTTCAACGTACTAGTTGCGTCTTTGACGTTGATGGGGAGTAGTCTTTCGTTCCTGACGACGTTTGGCGCATTGATCTCCATCGGTCTCCACCGCACCCGGCGCCGGTCTTTGCGCCACATCCTCATTCTCAACCTCATGGTGGCCGGTAAAGTGGTTCCCGTTAACATTATTCCGAGAAGACGAGAGGGCTAACGGCTTCCAAACGAAAAAAGAATTCATTAACTCGGCCAACAACACCGTCTCGGGGATTATATATATCAGAGACCAAGGGTTGCGACGCGGAACAGCATGTGTCCTGAACAGCGTGATTGGTCAACTGTCAGTGCAAGCGTCCGATTTTTCCATCCTCGCCATCGCCATTGCCACACTTCTGGTAGTGAAACAAAAAACGTCCATGGCGGAGGGGACGTTCCTCGAGAGGGTCTCCATCTGCTTCTGCGTGTGGATCGTCCCTATTGCGACCAGCGTCGCGGCGGCTGCCATCGGCGTCGTGGGGCCCGTCAGCGGGAACTGGTGCTGGATAACGTGGGACCGACCAGATCTCCGATTTGCCCTCACCTACGTTTGGCGTCTGTGGATCATGTTTGCCACCGTTTCCATCTACGCTTATGTCTGGTGGTACCTCGGCCAGCGCCTTCGGCCCGCTGCAATGGCGCCGGCTTCCTTAGGCTGGACCAGAAGCTTGACGACCACTGCTGCTCCGTTGACAGCACGCCAGACGACCGTGAGTCGATTGGACGTGGATTGGCCACGGCCGCAAGTCGCGGCTATGGGTGGGGGACACCCTCCACGGACCGCAGAACCGCTGGGATACGACCTTCCCCCGCTGGCGACGGACGCCACAGCGTTGCCTGTTACGAGGTGTTTGACATCAGACAGCAGTACCAGAAGCATGCTATCGCCGTGTAACTCTCAACCGTGGGGAGATGATTATCTGGCGGACTCCCGACCGAGCTCTAGCCGAGACGTCGGCGCGAGTGATAAGGTAATGCTGCCGAACCTCACCGCTGCGGCGACGGCTCATCATTCGATTGACGAGCAGACCCGGAGGTTGGAGCGGCGTATCAGGCGTATGATGCTCCTCAACTCGTATCCCATCTTGTATATCCTGCTCTGGATCCCCGCCCTTGTGAACAGAGTGATGGAAGCGTCTGGGGTTGAATCGCATGGTTTGCTGCTGGCGGCTCTGCAGAGCTCGAGCCAGTTCATCGGCTTGGCTAATGCGGTGACGTACTGCCTCCATGAAAGCTTGGAGCGAAGATCGAAGGAGAAGGCTGTTCGCTGGCCACTTAGGACATCATGAGCCTGCAGCTGGGGTTCATGCAGTCACATAGCTGGACGACCCGGAACCCGGACCTCTGCGTCAAATTGCACCCAGACGCCATCGCAAACGCGCCTGCTTACGCATAACGACTATCCAGCCTTTGTCGTCTATACTGATAGACCTATAGAATGGATGGTGTCTGAACTACTCAATAATACGGAGTTAGTTGGTCAGTTAATAAGATAGACTGGGCAGAAGATTATGAGGTAGCCTCTGTAATTGAAGATTGAATCTCATGTTAATGTTGACGGGGCCTGTTGAGCAGCGGACACGTTATGTCGGGAATGGTTTGCGGTCGTTAGTAGTAGGCGTGCCAATCTCGCGTCAACAGCGGCGACTCCGGCATGTTCAGCCTGGCCATTCCTTCCCCCCCTTGCAAAACGATTCTATAACCAGCTCTGTAGTAAGACGCTGCGGTATATTTGTTGCTGGTCCTAAGATGCACGCGTACGCCTTCCACCTCTATAAGTCGTTAGCACCTTGTGTCTTTGCGATGTGTCGCCAGGCGAGGGAACTTGGACGAGGTGGCTTGGCGCCGGGGGGAGGAGGGGGGGGGGGGGGGGGGGGGAGGGGGCGGACTCTGTGAAGCTCGTCGAGGTTCCCCGTTCGGGCAGGGGTGGTCGGAGAGAAGAGAAGACACGGGCGGCGCATATGTTTCTAGCCAATAGTTGTATACAGTTACTCGGGTGTGCCTCGATGCCAAGCAAGGACCCGACCCTATACAGATGTTCCCCCTGCCTATCGGACAACCCGAGATGTGGGACAAAAATGTTTCCATTACCCACAGCATACTGTCTTGCTTTCGGTTTTTATATATTCCTCTTTTTTTTTGTTTCCCCCCCAGTCTCGGACGAACCGCCAGCGGTGTCCGGTCTATCAGGGTGATGCATACCGTACCTCAATAGCTCTACAACAGCTTCTCAAGAAATGCAAGGCTGCCGCCAAGGGCTATCGCTGTGGTTGTGGACGTTTGTTATGTCGCTGCTGCGTTCGCTTTCGCCCACCCACGTCCGCCGGCCCGCGCAAAACCGTTCGTGTGCTTGCACTCTATTATTTGTTAGTCATTTCGGCAGTGGCCGACGTTTAATGCATTCCCCTGCGTTATACGGCGGCGTTGCCGCTGGCGGTGCAGCCCTGTTCTGCGGCGGCTCGCGTCTATCGAAGGACGGCACATGCTTGGAAACCCCCGGTCTTTCCATGCCAGGCCCGAATCGATGGGAGCTTGTGATCTCTGTGTTGAAGCCCTCCCAAGTATAAGTATAAGAAGCAGCTATGCCCATTGACCCAGCCGAGACAGTCCAACTACCCTGGTTACTAACCTACAGTTCTACTACATCTTCCGTTGGAAAGCCCTTATGATGATCACTCCGAGCATCGTCACTGTCTTGTGGGCTACTGCCCTTATTGGGGGCGTCGCCTCCGTACCCTTAGAGCCTCGCCAAGGAGGCTGCTGTGCGTCGACTTCGGGAGGGAAATCGGCGTCGACGCCGGGGGGGAATTCGGCATCAACGTCGCAGGCAGGTCGCGTCACAATCGGCTACAGGACTGTTCATCCAGTAAGAGCCCCCCCCTCCCCCCCCCCCTTTTTCTTTTTTTTTCTCTCTGCCTTTTTTGTTTTTCTTTTCTCTTTCCGCCTGTTTTTTTCTTCCTTTTTTTTTTCTCCTTTTCTCCCCCATCCCGCACCAGGAAGATTGGCGCCAGTATGATACCGCAGACTTACGAAGAAATTAGGACCAAGCAAGGGCGTACAACAGGGAGCATAGACTTGTGTATAACCCCGGGTTAACACGTGGAGCTGCGCAAATCGGAAAGGGCGTTTACCTCACATCTGGTCCCGGGCAGTGGGTTGGGAACCCCGGTGATTGGTACGTACATGTCACACCACCACTAGACTACTTAACCTTAACCGCCATTCTCCGTTCAGGCATTGTCATGTAACCGCTAATAAGAAGGCCGTCGAGAACGTTCTTAAAGCCTGGATCCCGGAAAACACCTGGTGGAATATCAATAAGCAGTATGAGTGGGCGGCCAAGCAAACCGTTAACAAGGTGAAGGTTGACGACGAGGCGTTTCATCGCGCCCTTCGAATGTCAAAGATTGACAAAACCAACGATCCCGGGGTCAAATTTGCGAAGGGGGCTAAGCAGTTGCTCATCCCGTCAGACCTCGTCAACGACAGGGACCTAGATATCCAGGTCGATTGCAAAAAGGAATGGAAGCGGCTCCCCGATAACGTGGTCGTCGACTACAGAAGCTGGAAGAAAAATGTTATCGGAAAACCACAGTAAGAGGAGTAGTATGGGGATCTGCGCTACCGCCTCAGGGCCTTCCTTCAGGCTCTCGGGCGCCGTCATTTTGTTGATCTCATGTTTTGTGTGTTTGGGCGCAAAATATTCATTGGTTCCATAGAACGTACCTATAGAAGGAAAAGAGTTTGGTTTGATCATATAATTGTGAGACATTCGATCGAGTGAAAGGTGAAGAAATCACAGAAGTAGAAGCTAGCTGAGATCGACATTGCTGTTGTAAGCTCCATGGCTCCTTCTGACCTGCCAGAGGCTAGCCAGGCCTTATGAAACGGGGAGGGCCTAAGGACCGTAAGTTATGATTATATTTCCCTTCTTCAAGGTAAGGTATTCAGTACATGGCATGAGCGGGTCGAGAACGTACATCTGTGGTATAGAGTGGAAGCTGTGGTGATGATCGACCCGTTATCATCATCATCCCTGGCCGTAGGCTTTCTAGCTATAGACCTATGGGGACTACCTGCGGTAGCTATTACGTCGCATAGTCTGTAGTGGAGGGCCTAAGGTAGTTACATCACAGGGCGGCTGATGACATGAAGTATCTATGATTGCTACGGATCCCTGGATAGTGCACCGACAGCACCGTAGCGGCCGACCCTGACACGTACACAAGCGACGGGAGACGGTCCTGGAATGAAATATACTGTTAGTCGCCATGCTGGGTCCAGTAGACAAGCGTGGTGATAGCCTCAGGAGGGGTAACCTGGAATACAACTAAACAAATAAGGGAGTAAGGTCTATGAAACAATTGGGTGTAATGATTTAGCATCACATGCTCCATAATTAGTTCCTCTACTGATACCTTCTTAAGGCTGGTTCGTCTATCTTTTTATATTCCTTCTCCGCTGTCGCGGGTTCTGATAGCTAGTCTCATGTGGCAGTTCCCGCCTTCTGTGCTAATCCCATCCCTCATGGCTTTGCCCCTCCCCCGCTCCGGCTCCATGATACGCCACTAACGCTCTACGCTTATTCCATCCGCAAAATCAATACACTGTGAGTAATCGATTTGCCTTGTGGTTTCCTCCTGTTTCTTCTCTTTATAGAGGTCTTTGGCTTCTCTGTCTCTTTAATGGCCTAGATACCTCTGCTTGGCTTCAATGCAGGAGTACTTCTTCGCCTGGTGTGCGCTGCTGGAAACGCTGAGGCCGGTCATCTGGAGGTGGTGGGCAACTGACACACCTTCTGAAGGGCTGACGCATCGTTCACAGCCCAACACCAATCTACAGCAGCATGGTTTCCATGACAAGAAGAAATCAACCTTTTCATTACCTTTATTCTTTTCCTTATCCTACTTCTTTTTCCACTTCTTTCATTTCTTTCTCCCCGCTCTGTTATTATCCTCAGTCTTTAACCACATCACACTCTGAATTCCAACCTTATGAAAATTATATTCACGTTATTCGCCTCTGAATCCCTCCAAATGATTGAGGTATTATTAGACATCTCTCTTCTGTTGGCCGAAATACTTGATTACAGCGCGCCTGCGCTCACCAGACCACTGCCTCAATCCATGCGTCAAGGCATATATATTGCCCTTACCACACTAAAGACCATTTTATCACACGCTGGTAGCAATAGAGTCTTCAAATCACCTTGCCCTTAGATGAGACCGTCTGGGCAACAGCTGTTCTGCCCACCAAGGCATGCGCAGTCAACTGTGTACTCCCCTCCCATCCACCTTGCCGCCGAGATCTCCCGTTGAAGGCAACTACAGGCCCAATCTGTCCCCGCTGTCCTAGTAGTGGAAGCCTTGACCGTTACAGTAAGGGATAGGGTAGACGGTGCTGTTGCAAAGCCGTATGACGCCTTTAACGAAATCGAGATTGCCGAAGCTTTGGTCAGTGTAGGTGTCGGAAGTGAACGGCGTGCTGGTCGGGCGATGGCTGCAGCCGGTGAGCAGACGCCCGGTGACCCGACGGACGAGCGGCTGTGACACGACGAGGCCATGCTGGCCTTCCGGGACGGTGAAGCTGAGAGTCTGACTATCGGAAGTCGTCCAACGCTGGGCGTAATTAACCGATAGAGACATGCTTAGGGCCACTTTTGCGAAGGCAACGTTAGCGGTCGAGCCAACAATAACTGAATTCCCAACGGAGTAGCCTTTAGCCACGGAAACAGTAGCAGTGCCTCCATGGGAGCTCAATATGGGCGAGATAGCGACATCCCAGTTAAGAAACTCCTCGTCAGACTCGACCTGGACCTCCGTGCTCCCTCTACAGTCACGACGGGTGAGGCCGCCCCCCTCAGTGACCCGCACGTTCATCTGGACGGTTTCGGGCGCAACACGCGCTAGTAGAGCGTCATACTCTGCTGTCTTGAGGATTCTGTGGGAACCGTCCTCGTTCACAGCGACGACGTCGTCGAAACTCAGAGGGTAAGGGGCTGGCTGGGAGACATCAACAGCTACAGCAACATTGAGTAGGTTGAATGTAGTGATGAGGAGCGACCGTCTCATCTTGTATGATATGTCAATAACAAACGCCCAGTCTGTTGATAGGTGGGCGGACGATGGGAAGTGATGGGAGCGAGAAGAAGTCAGCTAGTCGCGGGCTGGGTAAGAGAAACGAGCGTGAAGCGTAGGGCGCAGAGTAGTGAGGAGGCGAGATGTTTCTGGAGATGGACTAGACGACTGCGGCTATTCATATACTTTTAGACGTTGTGCTTTTGTTATTGTTTAATCCGTTGACGTCTAGTTTGATAAAACCTGTTTAGCAATAGTATCGACTGTCTGCTGCAGTAGGTACTGCGCAGACGATCTCATGCTGAGGCATATACGGCACCCAGGTCCAGACTAGCGGCAGCGGCGGGGCGACATAACGAAGCTTGCGAGCCAGACAGGGCCCTCGCTAGGGTTCGTACGGCTCGGCGACGACGAGTATCCTTGTTCCCGGCGAACGACCACTTTCCAGCAAAGGGAGCCTTTTGATAGGGAAGGTTCAAGATGATTTTGCCTTCCCTTTTCTTCGGATAGACGAAGCCTGACGCGCGGACAGTAGGAAACGACAGGCAGTACGCGCATGACTGCCATCACGGGCTGCTGGGCGTAACCTGGATTACTTTCGGGGCTGCCGAGGCGTTGCGAAGGACATGCCCAGTGGCTGCAAGAATCCTAATCGAGATTCTACTTAGTATAGTAAAATGGGACGGGGTTTCTGCAAAGGAATGTGCAGAAGTTCTGCTCGGTGACAGGGGCATTCCGTCCGAACACTAGTGTAAAATACCCTGTCCTAACGAATGCTGTTCATCAGCTGTGGGCCTCGGGGCCACGCTGCCCATGACCTTCGACGCTATAGCCTCTCGTCGTCGTATCTTTCACCTAGACGATGGGCAAGACGATGATAGATAGGTTTGCAATCAGATGGGTATATGCGCTTCGCATGTGAAGAAAGAAAGAAAAAAAAAAGAAAAAAGAGGGCTGTCTATTGTTCCACGTGGCTCCACAACAGCCATCTGCATCTAATGACGGCCGGGAGGGCGGAGTCCGCGAGACGAAAGACGGACATCAGAAGACGGAAATGAGCTTCGCTCTGTCCGGCGGCAACTCCAGCTACCAGGTAAAGAAGCGGACGTGCTCCTAGCAGCCCATAACTGGTACGTCTAGTGGGCGCGGTGGGCAAACACCATGAGCCACATGGAGCTGGATGCATGCCGCTTGGTGATTTAACACGCCGCTGAGCTAGCTACCAGGAGGGCTATCCCCTACCACCGGGCTGTGAATATAAAACCAGACGGGCCGCCTCGTGCCATCATGATCGAGGCTTCCGCTTGCCCTAATCGTACTCAAACTTATTGTTAAAGTGCCTCTCCACTTCTTCACTGCTGCTTTATGCAGCCTATCAGCCGGGCATAGCGTTTTTATCGTCCTACACAAACGGCCAGGTTCCACTTGTTGTTTCCCACGGTGCGACGGTAGTAGCGGAGCATCGAACCTTTCTGTGTGACGATGCAGCTGTGTTTCTTGCAGGCCGCCGCCGGCCTAGCCCTCCTTTCTGTCGCGTAAGTCCCAGGCATTCCTAGCTATTCCACCCGGGCTGTCTCGCCTAACGTCCCCAAAGTTCTGCCAACCTTCACGATAGCTGCGCGTGTCACAACAGCGGCTATCCCAACCTGCGTATCACCGCGAAGGCATGCGAGCTGTACGCCTCAAAGCAGCACCGGTGGGGAAAGGGCGACTTCGACGCCTCCTCTGGACAGGTATGATTATCTCTGGCGACCTGATCGGATAACAGCCCTAACGACTCAAATAGTGCGTGAAGTCTACCGGCAGCGACCAGATCGCAGGGAAAGAGTGGGAGGCTGCCTGCCGTGAGGCTGCTGATACCGGCTTCAAGTGCGCCGACGGGAAAGGGCTGTATTGCAAAGCGCCCCCTAATGAAGTTCGTGGGCGTTGCTGAGCGACTACTCGGGGGGCAGGCGACGGCATCTATCAGACTAATAGCACTTTCTTCTTTTTTATTTTTCTTTTCCCTCTCTCCTCTTAGCGTTTTAGGGTCTACTTGACGCGGGAGCCTGTAGTTGTACTATGTAACTGCTGAAGGACGCTAATCCATTGACCTATTCCAAACATACGGCGATCGACTTACGTGACTCGCTTAAAGGGGAATATCGATCACAACCAGTTTGCTACTACTCCGCATCCTCATCTACTGGCGTTATCCAGCAGGTGACGGGAGAGTACGGGTTACGGTCCTGTCTTTATACTATTTGGGAGAATAGGAGCACGTAATTGACGACGAAGATGTGGTTTCTATGGGCACCGTTAATTTTCAGGGTCCTTGGACCAATATATACTCACGCCGACTCTTCGGTCAGTGTGGAAGGACAAG
>NW_023500980.1:0-12433 GCF_013390185.1 Colletotrichum aenigma | reverse complement strand
AGGATCTGCGAGGAGAGATAGCACCGTAAATAATTACAAGACACATATAAAAAATTTATTATGATTCAAGTTGCCAAAATAATAGGAACAGGTTTAGCTACAACAGGTTTAATAGGAGCAGGAGTAGGAATAGGTGTAGTTTTCGGAGCTTTAATTTTAGGTGTAGCAAGAAATCCTTCATTAAGAGGTCAATTATTTTCTTATGCTATCTTAGGATTTGCTTTCTCTGAAGCCACAGGTTTATTCGCTTTAATGATGGCTTTCTTATTACTTTATGTAGCATAATCAATATCAAAAAAAGAAAGATTCTCCTTCCCAGAGGGACAGGCTACGCCGCCTCATACTTCTACCGACGAAGTATAGTCGGAGAAGACTACGTTAAGTCTAATCTTAATTTATGCTTTCACTAATGAGTGACAAGGTTTATAAATTAGATGCTCCACATGCGTGGGGTATTTACTTCCAAGATAGTGCTACTCCTCAAATGGAAGGATTAGTGGAATTACATGACAATATAATGTATTACTTAGTATTAATATTGTTTGGAGTAGGTTGAATATTATTTTCTATAGTTAAATACTTCTACTTCACAGTAGCACCTATTGCTCATAAATATCTAAATCATGGTACATTAATCGAATTGATATGAACAATAACTCCAGCGGTTATATTAATATTAATTGCATTTCCTTCATTTAAATTGTTATATTTAATGGATGAAGTTAATGACCCTTCAATGACTGTTTCAGTAGAAGGTCATCAATGATATTGAAGTTATCAATATCCAGATTTCTTAGATTCTAGTGAGGAATTTATAGAATTGGATTCATATATTGTACCTGAATCAGACTTAGAAGGGGAGCTTTAGGAATGTTAGAAGTTGATAATAGAGTAATAGTACCTGAAGAAACACATATAAGATTTGTTATAACATCTGGAGATGTTATACATTCATATGCTGCACCAGCTTTAGGAATAAAATGTGATGCATACCCGGGAAGATTAAATCAAGTTTCTGCTTACATTAACAGAACTGGAGTGTTCTATGGACAATGTTCAGAAATATGTGGAATTATTTACATTCTTCTATGCCAATTGTAATCCAGTCAGTACAATTAGAAGATTTTTTGTCTTGACTTTTATCGCAATAATATCTCTATGTATAGTTTTTAAAGAATTTTCTATACACAGAGATATGAATTATAGATATTTGTTATATTACAAAGGATTTATGCTAAAGTTTAGAGATTTATTCCATTATGCTAAATTATCTATTATAAATTTTATATGTGATTTATTTTTTATTGCTAAATTATCTATTATAAATTTTATATATGATTTATTTTTTGATGCTAAATTATCTATTATAGATTTTATATGTGATTATTTTTTTATGCTATAGAATATATTGAAAATTATATACCTTCAAAATATAGGGCTAATTGAGTAAATATTGTAAAGCTTATAGTAAAAAAACTAAATAAGTTAAAAGGTGATAAGGCAAAAGTCGTGTATTTACTAAATTATGCGAAATCGGGCAAACGTAAAAAATAGTAAAAAATCCTCTTTTGTGCGTAATGGAGTAGTCTTTATACGAGTTCGTATATATACGAACCACAAAAGGTATATTAGTAGCTCACCTCCTAGTCGTATGGACAGGAATAGTGATGACTCAGGTATTGATGATGTAGAGCCTAGTTCACCAGTTAGCTCAGACGAAGGTAATAATGGACCTACCGGACAAAATGTTAATAACGGGTAGGGTGATGCAAATAACCGTAACGTGGGGCAATCAACTGTTCTAGGTCAAGGTAGTCAAACTGCAAGTCAACAGTCTTCAGGTCAAAATAGGGCTCAACCGTCTAATTTGACTATGGTGGAGCGAGCGGCAGCTGGATATTTTAGCCAGGATTGAATTAGCCCTAGTCCTGCGAAAAGGCTAGAAGCTGTTAAAATATTCCAGCATACTTGACAGTACAATGAACTTATCGCTAAGAATGCAAAATTCAAGGCAGATAAAGCAGCAAGAGATGCAAATGCTTCTAGCTCTTCTGCTGTAGCTGTAGAATCTACAGCTGGTTCTAGTAATGCTAGTAATTCTATCCCCGAACCCCATAACCCCGAAGGGGTTCGGGGTTATGGGACGGAATCCTCTACAAGTAATCCAAATGGTGAGGGGGGAGGAAGTGTAGTTCAATCAGGTGCTACAGATTCAAACTCAACTGAAAATGAAGGTTTCTTGGGAGTTGGCCCACAAAGTTCTCCTCTTAAAAGAAAACACTCTAGCACTGAATTGCCTTCCAACAAACGTCAAGATATCTCAGATTCAGATGACGATGACGACAATGGTGGTAAAGGTGGACCTAGCGGATTTTCAGGTGGAGGTGGACCGAGTGGTCCAGATGGAGGAGGCGGTCCTTCCTCATCCAATTCCTTAAAAACTATGGTGAAGGAAGGGGAATTACTATCACCTCTAGAGAGCGATACTCTTACTAGAGGAACTCCCCTTGATTTCGTCATTGAATTGGAATCTACAACTTGTATACATGACGATCTAAATTTTTGGGATGAAATTATATAAATATTCTATAAAAAATTCTTTTGGATATTTTCCAGGGGTATTATCTTAATGGTAAAGAAGAGCGTTACGGCCCGCTAAGATATGAGTTCGAATCCCATATACCTTTAAATACGGAGGCGCCATGCGGGTATATTAGATCTGCGTTCACCCATACCCCCTACTTCTGCTGGCTTTGCATGCATGCATGCTTCGCCGACCTCATTCCCCGTCCCCATTCCCCGTCCCCATTGCCCGAACCCCTGACCCCCCCTTATAGGGGGGGGGTAAGAAGTATAGCAGTCAGGAGCCAGCCAGCATACGTAGTATGCCAGCAGCGGGGGTTTCACCGTAATGAAGCCACCAAGACTTAGGAGCCAACCAGCCGTATGGCTAATAATGAAAAAATAATTTAAGGCATGCTCCTCCATTCATTACGAAGTATGGCAAAGCACCCCCTCTCCCATTTCTTGCTCTCCCTTTCCCCGCGACCCCCCTTTGGGGGTAGGGGTCGCGGGGATCGTCAGAGCAAGAAATGGGGGAATGAGGGGTCAGTAGTCCCCCCTCTATCATGATAGGGGTGCGATTTCGGCTTCGGCGCGATTTCGGCTTTGCCGCTGGCTGGCGAAGCATGCATGCGGGTTTCACCGCCATACTTCGTAATGAAAACAGGGGACGACGAAGAGACGTAGTCGCCGCAATATATTAAATATATTGCATCCGAATAATTTGATATAAATAAATATAATATATGAGTTTAACTTTAATACTTTTTTTAATAGGAATCTTAGGATTCGTATTTAATAGAAAAAATATCATATTAATGCTTATTTCTATTGAAATAATGTTAGTATCTATAACATTTTTAATATTAGTAAGTTCTGTAAATATGGACGATATAATAGGGCAAACTTATGCTATATATATTATAGTTATTGCAGGAGCTGAATCTGCAATAGGTTTAGGTATTTTAGTTGCTTTTTATAGATTAAGAGGAAATATAGCAATAGAATATAAATAATGTATTTAAGTATAATTTTATTACCCTTATTAGGATCAATAGTTTCCGGTTTTTTTGGTAGAAAAGTTGGAGTTAGTGGAGCACGTTTTTTAGGTTGTTCTAGTATAATAATTACGACAACTTTAGCTATTATAGCATTTTTTGAAGTAGGATTTAACAATAGTCCTGTCTATTTACATTTGTTTCCTTGATTAAATAGTGAATCTTTTAATATAGTTTGAAGTTTCAATTTGATAGTTTAACAGTATCTATGTTAATTCCTGTATTAATAATTAGTTCTTTAGTTCATTTATACTCAATAAGTTATATGAGTGCAGATCCTCATAATCAAAGATTTTTTAGTTATTTAAGCTTATTTACTTTTATGATGATAATACTTGTAACAGCTAATAATTATTTATTAATGTTTGTAGGATGAGAAGGGGTTGGAGTTTGTTCATACCTTTTAGTTAGTTTCTGATTTACTAGAATTGCGGCTAATCAAAGCTCTATGTCTGCTTTTTTAACTAATAGAGTTGGGGATTGTCTTTTAACAATAGGTATGTTTGCTATATTATGATCTTTAGGTAATTTAGATTATACTACAGTATTTTCATTAAGTCCTTATATAAATGAAAATATCGTTACTATAATAGGTATATGTTTATTAATAGGTGCTATGGCTAAAAGTTCTCAAGTAGGTCTTCATATTTGATTACCTATGGCTATGGAGGGTCCTACACCTGTTTCTGCGTTAATTCACGCGGCTACTATGGTTACAGCCGGAGTATACTTATTAATTCGTTCATCTCCTTTAATTGAGTATAGTTCTACAGTATTATTAATATGTTTATGATTAGGTGCAATAACAACTGTATTTAGTTCTCTTGTAGGTTTATTCCAACAAGATATTAAAAAAATAATTGCTTACTCTACTATGAGTCAATTAGGTATGATGGTAATTGCAATAGGTTTATCTTCTTATAATATAGCTTTATTCCATTTAGTTAATCATGCCTTCTATAAAGGATTATTATTCTTAGGTGCAGGTGCAGTTATTCATGCAGTAGCTGATAACCAAGATTTAAGAAAATATGGAGGATTAGGTGCATTCTTACCTTTAACTTATTCTGTTATATTAATAGCAAGTCTTAGTTTAGTTGCTTTCCCTTTTATGACAGGATTTTATAGTAAAGACTTTATATTAGAATCCGCTTATGGACAATATTACTTTAGCAGTATAGCTGTTTACGTTATTGCTGTTATAGGTGCAATATTTACTACTTTATATTCTGTAAAAGTTTTATATCTAACTTTCTTAGCTAATCCTAACGGAAATATAGTTTCTTACAAACATGCACATGAAGGGGATATATTCTTAAGTTTACCTTTAGTAGTATTAGCTATTTTCTCTATATATTTTGGTTATATAACTAAAGATATTTTTATAGGTTTAGGTTCAGGCTTCTTTACAGATAATAGTATATTTATACACCCTACACATGAAATATTAATAGATACAGAATTTGCTGTACCTACTACATTTAAATTGTTACCTTTATTCTTTACAGTATCATTTACAGCTATAGCTATAATTTATTCTGAATTTTTCCCTAATTTAATAAACAGTTTTAAATTATCTAATTTAGGTCATTCTATTTACGGATTCTTTAATCAACGTTTCTTAGTTGAATATTTCTATAATAAATATATTGTTAATTTAGTTTTAAATATGGGAGGTCAAACTACCAAAATTTTAGATAAAGGTAGTATAGAACTCTTAGGTCCTTTTGGTTTAGAAAAATTATTAATTAAAATTAGTAAAATTATTTCTAGCCTGAATACAGGTGTTGTTACAAATTATGCCTTATTTATATTAATAGGATTTATTGCATATACATCTATATATTACTCTTTCGGCTACGCCGCAAATTTAGATTTAGCATCTTTAACTCTGTTATTTTCAATTAGTATTATAACACTTTATAACGGATATAATGCAGAAAATACTCGATTTCGTTTTCGCTCTCTCCTTTACATATACCGCTCCCAATAAGGGAATAAAGGGTCGAGATAAGGTAATATTATTAAATAAATTGTCACCTGATGGGATCTTTTTCCTTAGCCTACCGTGGATCGGGTTGGCTCTAATTTTTGAAATTAATTGGGATAGAGTCGCAGAATTGCCTATAGATAGTACGATAATGCAGCTATTATTAGCGTTTATTCTGTTGTGTTCATGGATTATTATCCAATCCTATAGAAATAGAAGGTTGGGGAATATTGAAGGTTCACGAGCTCCTGTCCCCCCATTCCCCTCCGGGGATCGGGGAAGAGAAAATATATGATCTATCTTTATAAATCATACAATATATATATTCATTATAAGTGGAATTAGTCACTATTCAATTAAGCTATTTACGGATTCATCCAAAGGAAGAGATTTCAGCATATTTGATATTATAAATAGATTTGATCTATGGCAAATTTATTTATGTGTATTTATTCTTTTTGTATATATTATTATAATTTTTATTTATATAAAGAGAAAGGGACCCATAGATATAATATTATTATGAATTTCATCACTTTTTTTGAGAAATTTTTGAATTATATTGATCTCGGTTTTTTTCACCTGTAAAGGGAGAATTACTTATAACCATGTTAACTTCATCTATTTTTAGAACAATTTGTATAAATATCTATCCCCCATTAGGTGATCTTGTATCAGACTTCGTAAGGAATCCGGGAATGAGTTTTAGTTTTATCCTTTCGTATATAGAGGAAAATTTGTTAGTAAAAATTATTAATAATTTTTCTTCAGTTTACTCTTATGGTCAAAACCATTTGTTAAATGGTTTATCTACTATTAGAGTAAAATTTTGGGATTCCATTTTTTCTAAGTTTAACTTTAACAATAATCAAATTTTCGTAAGATTAAAGCAAAATTGTTTTATGTTTTTAGGGTTATTACAAAAAATTCATGGGTATTACCTTTTATATAAACCTTCTGGTGCACTACATGTTTCTCCAGATCAAGGTAATTCTAATATACCTATCGTTACAAACGAGCAATGAAAGAATCATTGTGATCAACAAGAAACAAGATGAGCTGAAGATGATAAGTATAAAGGTCATGAATACAAATTTAAGGGTATAAACCCCATAATTGAACCTAAATTAAGTTATACTGAGCGTACAGTATTGCGTCTTTTAGAACAAAAATCCCATTATGGAGACTTGTATGCTCTTGTATCTAAAGGTAAAGAAATATATCCTGTTCCCTTTAAATCTTTATGATTAAAATTTGACGATTTGGATCCAAAGGGTTTTATTTTTCCATTTGCTAAAGATTTTAAAATACCTTTATTTAAAATATCAGAGCCTTTGGGGGAGGTTTTACCGGTTTTACCTCCGGGATTTGAAAATAATAAATTTCATGTAATAATACAATTTTGGCATAACTCAAGCAGTAAAACAACAACGAGTGCTAGTTTTATGGAGAAACTTCAGGTTAATTATTTTATATTTTCAAAAGAAGTTGATATAGATCCAATTATTGTAAACAATTTAGATTTAAATGAGAAAATACCATACCGACGTATTAGCAATACGAATGGTTCAAGCCGTTATTTTCCTTATAATAATATAAAACCTAAAATGACTCAATTTTTTGACTATTATCATGTTATATATTATTCCATGTATAATATATCATTAAATCTTCCAGTTACTTCAGGTTTTTATTTAAGTGAAGTTGGATACAAAGAATCATGTTTTAGGGATTCTGTTATAGAAGTTGAAAATTGTATTATTAAGAATGATATTATGTATAGGTACCCTAAAAAGCAATTTTCTCATTATGAGTATCAAACTAATACAAAGGCTGATACTAAAAAACTTCAGGCATTAAATGGAATAGATGAACGGGGTGACTTAGGTATTAGAATTATCCAAGCGTATGATGTATGAGATTCACCGAGCGTATTAGATTTTAGGAAATTAGAATACTCTTCTACTATAGCACAACTTCATAATGGTTTTAAAGCAGATGGTTCTCTAACGGGATCACCTAAGAGTTCCAATTATTTAGCTGATCAAATAGAAAAAATTCGTAGAGAGCGATAAACCTTATAAGGTCAATATTATATAATTTTTATTAAATAAAAATATACGGTTGGCTGACCGCGGTTTCGGCCTGCATGCGGTTTCACCGCATGCGTCCGAAGCCTAAACTGCCAGCCGACGTAGTCGATCCCATTTCGACGAGGCTACCCCATTACATACTTCGTAATGAAAACAGGGGACAGGAGCAATGCTGACGAAGTATACCCCCCCTGAAGGACGGCTTCGCCATGCTTCTGACCCCCATACCCCCCGTCCCCTCGTCCCCTCGTCCCCTGTTTTCGGCTTCGCACCCTCCCTCCTCCTCAATGAATTGAGGAGGAGGGAGGGGGACCGAGAGAGGGGGTACGGGTAAAGGGGGGGGTATGGGGGGTATGGACGGAGAAGATGCGATGATTAAAAAATGTATGGATTTATTAGTGATGTACTTGCTTAGTTCAAAAATAAAAGGGATTAGCTCAATGGTAGAGCAACCGTTTTACACACGGTGGGTTAAGTGTTCGAATCACTTATCCCTCTTAGTGCTTATTGAAAAATAAGCACTAAAGAGCCCCAGAATGCTAATAATAAGGTAGTACTAACCTTTCCTATAATACATAGGTAATTTCAGAAAAACTTTTCACATCAAGTTAACAGTTGTAGTATTAGAGTGAAACAGCAGGACGGCTCCTAGAATAGTACATAGCGGATACGGTAGGATATATACATCGCCCGTGTATGATGAAGTGTATATGAACAGAGAAAGTGTGACTATCCGCTGAAGGTTATATATGACCTATTGGAGACCTAACTTTAAAAATTAACAGGTGTAATATGCCGTCGGCATTCGCAGTAAAATGTATTTAAATCTTTATTAATATATACTAACTACGAATGTGCATAACCTTATAAATTGAGTAGAGCCGTAAAGTCGAGGATATCGTATTGTACATAGATTAAAACAAGCCATTTTAAAATAAAAAAACAAACATGAAATATACAATGAAAAAATTCTTATATCTTATTACTAAACACTTAAGTATGGTTAACCTAATTGTAGGTATACTTGGGTTAATTACTGTATTTTTAATTAAATACTATGGTATTGCTCTTTACATTATTAATTCTTTTGGTTTTGCAAATACTACTTTCAATGAGTATATAATTACAGGGTTTTTTCGGGTTAATTACTAGATTAGGCCTTAAGGGTATAGTAGAAGAAGGTTATACAACTCTTTTTATGACAGCTACCCTGGGGGCCCCTGACAGTAATCCTATTTCGAAGGCTGATAATACAGGTAGTAGTAGCGGTAGTTCGGGTACTAACAATACTACAGGTAGTACTAGTGGTAATTCACCTATTAATAATACTACAGATAGTGCTAGTGGTAATTCACTTACTAATAATACTACAGGTACTGGTAGTTCGGCTACTAATACTGTAGGTTATATGGAACCAGATACTAATCCAGCTCCATATACCCCCCGTAACGCTAAGCCAATTGGCCCTACAGAGGCTGAGAGGTATAATGCATATCAGGGTTCGTTGGATTTATTCAATAATATCTCTTTTCGTTGAACCTACTATGATTTTTTAAGAGGAAATCGTCTATATCCCTCAGAATATGAAAAATTAAAACCTTTATTTAAGAAGCTTTTTAATCTGGAAAAAAGTATAAGCTTGTTGGAGGATAGGTGCAAGGAGCTAGAAAAGAATCCTTCTCTTAATTCTGACGAGCTCCAAAGGAATAAGTCTAGAATCCAGGAATTATATGGGGAGAAGGAGGATCTTAAAAAAGAACACGCTCCCCAAATTAATACCCGTCCAGTTAGTCATTTTGAATTTAATGGCATACCATTAACTAAGACAACCCACGATTTCTCAGCCTCACCAGAGCTAACTCATAAAAGAGATCATTCTATTAATTCGGATGAACCGGTTAAACGTCCAAAGTTATCAGAGGATGTACAAAAAACAATAGAGGATACTAAAAAAGAATAGATATCCTTTTAAAAATGGATCCTGAAAAGTATGCAGCCCAAATTTCTAAGCATAAAGAAAGTATTGCTAAACTAGAAGGTTCTTTTTCTGATAATAGAGGGCCTTCTTCTAGCTCCTAAAACTTAAGTAATCCAGTTAAGACAGGGCGGTTTCACCATGCATACTTCTGCTGGCGTAGCATGCCAAGCATACTTCTGCTGGCTACGAAGTCGCGATTACGGCTTCGCTACGAAGTATGGCTTCGCGACTACGTAGCGACTACGTAGCGAAAAGGGATTAGCTCAATGGTAGAATTAGCATAATTTAAATCCTGTAGATATTACTACATTATAGAATATAGGTATAGGGCTTGGCCTATTATTTCTATTTAAAAATAAGGGAATAGATAAAATAATATCCATAACTTTAAGAGTTCTAGAAATTTATTTTCATATTATTATTTATATACTGTTTTGCAGTTTGGTGTGAGCTAGCCCCTCACTAAAATCCAACTACTACCCTGTCAACAATTTAATTTTTTAATCATATGAGAATATTAAAAAGCCATCCTTTATTAAAATTAGCTAACTCGTATCTTATAGATACATCACAACCAACTAATATTAGTTATCTTTGAAATTTCGGTTCCTTACTTGCAGTTTGTTTAGGAATACAAATAGTTACTGGAGTAACTTTAGCTATGCATTACAATCCAAGCATTGCTGAAGCCTTTAACTCTGTAGAGCATATTATGAGAGATGTAAATAATGGATGATTAATACGTTATTTACATAGTAATACAGCTTCTGCTTTCTTCTTCTTAGTTTACTTACACGTAGGAAGAGGTATGTATTACGGTTCATACAGAGCTCCTAGAACTTTAGTTTGAGTAATAGGTGCTATAATTCTTGTAGCTATGATGGGTATAGGTTTCTTGGGTTATCACAATAGCCCAAAATGACATATTAATTCTGGGTTAATCCGGCATTCGGTGAAGAAAAATAAATTTAACAACAACAACAACAACTTCGGAGGAGGTAAAAAAGCTAGATTTTACAGTACTTCAACCAAAGTTGATAATAATATAAAATTAAATAACTTTTTATCAGATAAAACCTTAAATCCTGTTATATGTTATGAAAACTTACATTTAGAAGAAACTAAAAATAAAATAAACAAGTATTCTAAAGGTAAAAGTGGTATATATCTTATACTTAACCTAATAACATTGGATTATTATATTGGTTCTGCTTCTACTAATAAAATATATTCCAGATTCTATAGACATTTAATAGGTTTCATTCCCTCCGGGACCGGAAGTAAAATAGTTAAACTCGCTGTAAAAAAATATAAATTAGAGAACTTTGCTTTTATTATATTAGAAGAATTTCCTGAAATAGTTACTAAAGAAAACAATAAAAATTTGTTAGACTTAGAGGATTTTTATTTAAAATCTCTGTTACCTAACTATAATATACTAACTGAAGCGGGTAATAGTTTCGGTTATAAACACACTGAAATAGACCGTATAAAAATGAAAGCTAATTATAGTGAAAAACGTAGGTTAACAATAGGAAATCTTAACAAGGGAAAATTACGGCTAAGCCGTGATGAAACTAAGCAAAAAATGAGAGAAAAAGCTTTAAATAGATTACCGAGAACTTTTACCGATGAAGCTATATCTAATATGAAAAAGGCTTCTAAACCTATCGTATTATATAATAAAGACGATACTGCTTACGGAGAATATTCATCTATTACAGAAGCAAGTACAGTTTTAAACTGTAGTATTAAAACAATATATAGAGCCTTAAAAAGTGAAAGTAGAACTATTAAAAAAACGTTGAGTTGTTTAAATTAAAATAAAAGAATATATGTTATAGTCCCACAAGTAAAAATCTATTTGCAATTTTTATAAAGAAATTTAGATTAAAGTGGTATATCCTGACGAGGAGTATAGAATAATTAAATTACTTATATGGCGAATTGCTAGCTGATAACGGTTAAAAATCTATCAAGGACAAGAACCGTCGGTTATATAAATAACATCGCGTACAGACTGGGTTCACTGGTGGTGCTGAAATGCCTTAATTACATTCGGGACAATTAGTAATATATTTAATATATCTATTAGATATAATATATTATTAACAGAATATACGAATTCAAAGTTATTCTGACATTATATAGGTTAACATCTAAATTATAATGTATGTTTGTATGTTTTACCTTACGGGCAAATGTCTTTATGAGGTGCAACAGTTATTACTAACCTTATAAGTGCTATCCCATGAATTGGACAAGATATCGTTGAGTCAACAAACAATACAGTAATTAATTTAGAAATGATTGTTATTATTTTATTTTCTTTAGGACCATTAGGTTATCAGCAAATTAAAAGCATTTCTTTACCTACTATAGGTATTGTTAATAAAAATGCTTTAAAAAAAAGTAATAAAGCTTTAAGAATGAATAAAGAAGAATACTTATCAATTCCTTCATCTTTTTTAAGTTTTCTTGTAGGACTAATAGATGGAGATGGTTATTTTCAAATAAGTAAAACACCAAAAGGATATATACCATGAAATTAGTTATATCATTACATTTAGATGATTTATCTACTTTAGAATATATTCATTCTGTCTTAAAATTAGGTAGTAAGATAAATATTATAAAGATTTAAGAAGTCCAACATGTAAATTAGTAATTAATAGAACTGATCTGCAAGAAGTCTTATTTTTATTTTGTACCATAATATTTTTCTTAACTGATACTAGAATAGATCAATTAA
>NW_023500979.1:0-12584 GCF_013390185.1 Colletotrichum aenigma | reverse complement strand
TAGAGGGAATAGTCTGAGGGCAGAAGTAGGGAATGTATTGATCCCCCCTTACCCTCGGCATACTTCTGCTTTATCCCTGCAAAGCATGCGAACCCCCGTCCCCCGACTACGTCGGGGGGAATGGGGTTATGGGATCAGAAGTATGCCAAGCAGACGAAGTACTGAACCCCGTAATAAATTATGGGGTCCTTAGAGACCATAATTTATTATATACCTAATTTATCTAATAAATTTACTATAAAAAGACGAGATACAAATAAAGATACTATTCTTGGTAATACGTATTTAGAAAATACGTAAGTAAGTAATACAATAATGGCAAATGCAAAAGTTACTTCGTTAATAAAATAAAAAGGTACTAATTGAGGCATGGTTTGATGATTATAGATTGTAAATACTTATATGTAATGGCGCAGTATTAATGTTTACTATAAAACTAGAGGATAAATTTAGGACGGGGTTTCATTACGGTGAAACTGCTGGCGAAGCATGCATGTATGGTTTCACCGACCCCTACCCATAACCCCATTCCCCTGACTAGGTCGGGGAGGGGGGTTATGGCATGCATGCGACTACGTCGTGGTTTCACTACGAAGTATGGCATGCTTTGCGGCGAAGCCGAAATCGCACCCATGCTTAGCAGCCAGCCAGTCAGCCAGCCAGCCATAACCCCGAACCCCTGACCCTCCATTCCCATTCCCATTCCCATTCCCATTCCCATTCCCATTCCCTTATACCCCCTCTCTCATAAAGAGAGAGGGGGGAAAACGGGAGGAGGGAGGAGGGAGGAGGGAGGAGGGAGGAGGGAGGAGGGACGGGGGGGGGGTATGGGGTTATGGGGTTTGGGTAATGGATTAGGGAATGAATCTTCCCCGTACTGTTTATATAAAGACAATAAATAATATTTGTTTATAGCATACTTCATTCCATACTGGCGGACCAGCAGTAATGGAATGAATGGTTAAACTAAAAACCTAGATTCGTTTATAAACTGTATATTAAGTTAACTACAGAGTAATGTAAAGTATCTAATATTAAAGAAGGGTATATTCCAAGTATAACAGTAAATAAAACTAGTATAAATAATAATGTAAATTCTCTTTTTGTAGTGTCAAATATATTTTCTTCAAAGAATTTAGTGAAAGAACCTCCAAATGTAATTCTATTAAACATATATATAGTATATGCAGCCGAGAATACTATAGATGTAGAACCTAATACACCTAATAAAGGTAATTTTTCTACCATACCATAAAGAGACATAAATTCTCCTATAAAATTTAATGTTAAAGGAGCTCCACAATTACCTAATGACAGTATAAAGAACAATATAGAGAATAAAGGCATAAGTTGAGCTATACCTCTGTATAAATATATCATTCTAGTTCCTGATCTATCGTATAATATACCTCCTGCACATATAAATAAACCACTAGATACAAATCCGTGAGCTAATCCTAAAGTAATACTTCCTTCTATACCTTGAATTGTATTACTAAATGCACCTATTAAATATACAGCTGCATGAGATACAGAACTATAAGCAATTAATTCTTTAACATCAACAGTTCTTAATGTACTAAAGCTTGCATATATTATAGTAATAACACCAATAGTATATACTATAAAAGTAAGATCTAATGTAGCTTTAGGTAATATCGGTAAAATTAATCTAAATATACCATATAAACTTAATTTTAAAACAATACCAGCTAATATGATACTTCCACCTAAAGGTGATTCCACATGAGCTTTTAATAGTCAATTATTTAAAAATATTGTAGGTGTTTTTACAGCAAATGCTAAAAAAATAGCCGCGAATAATATAAGTTGAGTAGTATAGTCGAAATTTGTTTTAAATAATGCATCAAAATCAGTTGTTCCCATTATAGAATACATAGCTAAAATAGCTAATAATAAGAATAAAGATCCTCATACTGTATATAAGAAAAAGTAATAACTTGCTCTTACTTTATTACTAGATCCAAATAACCCTATTAATAAAAATAAAGGTGGTAAAATACTTTCAAAAAATATATAGAATAATAATATATCTGATACTAAAAAACACGCTAATAGTAATGTTTCTAATAATAATATAGTGTTTAAATAAAATTTAACATTTTCTTTAATGGAATTTCAATTAGATAATAAAGCAATAGGCATTATTAT
The DNA here is from genome assembly GCF_013390185.1 of Colletotrichum aenigma. Classification (NCBI taxonomy): domain Eukaryota; kingdom Fungi; phylum Ascomycota; class Sordariomycetes; order Glomerellales; family Glomerellaceae; genus Colletotrichum; species Colletotrichum aenigma. The sequence continues at coordinate 10,412 of NW_023500979.1, read as the reverse complement.
AGTTGTTAATAATACAAAATAGATAGAAATACCGTCTACTCCTAAATAAATATCAAATAATTGTACATTATAATGTTCTTGTACAAATTGGAATTGATTTGTACTTGAATTGAAAAATATATAAACAATAAAAGATAAGATCATATTAATACTAGAAGTTACTAATGCGATTTTTTTATAAAACGTTACGGCGGCTACGCCGCCATAATTAGAGCCTTCATACGAAGTCAAACTAGATATAATAAATATACCTATAATTGGAATAATAAGCAAAAGAGATAATAACATAAATATAATCTAGATAACAAAAAACTTAAAAAGGTCTTACCGTGTATCATAATAGGAAATCATGATAATTAATAATAGATAAATATAATTTTGTGCGACTACGTCGCGGTTTCGATTCCATACCCCGACTACGCCCCCTCGGCTTCGCAGTCCCCCCCCTCCTTCCTCCTTTTTTTCTCCCCTCCTACCTCCTCAATTAATTGAGGAGGAGGGAGGGGAGTCGGAGGTGGGTGCTTCTGACCCCCCGGGGGGTATGGGGAATAAAGAGACCCCCTCATTCATTACGAAGTATGGCATAGCACCCCATTTCTTGCTCTCCCTTTCCCCGCGACCCCCTTTGGGGGTAGGGACGAGGGATCGTCAGAGCAAGAAATGGGGGTCAGGGGGGTCAGAAGCATGGGCAGGGGGTGCTTCGCGTCCCCATTCCCCCCCCTCCCTTTTCCCCCTCTCTCTTTATGAGAGAGGGGGTATAAGGGAATGGGGAATGGGAATGGGAATGGGGGTATGGGGACGGGATCAGGAGAAGCCGGGTGACGGCTTCGCGGCGAAGCCGAAATCGCCGCCGTAAATCATATAAACAGTTAGTCACCACCATCACAATCCGTAATATCTGGCATCTCCGTGGCTTGTTTTTCTAAAACGTAATCTAAAGGTGATTGTTTACTATCCAATTTTTTGGTTGGATTATTATCGGAATAAGAAGATAATGGCCGTTTATTAGTCTCATCTTCACTAAAAGTAGCTTGCTCGCTACCCTCCGAACTTTCATCCTCTTGAGCTTGCTCGCTATCCTCCGAACCTTCGTCCTCTTGAGCTTGCTCGCTATCTTCTAAAAAAGCTTTCTCGATATCTTCTTTAAAAGTTTTCTCGAAACTGAAACTTTCATCCTGTCCCCCTTCTTCACCCCCCTTCTCTCCTTGCAAGGAGAGAAGGGGGGAGGGGGATGGAGCTTGCTTGCTACCCTCCGAGCTTTCATCATTACTACTTTCCGAAGGAGCTTCATATACTGAAGGAGTACCAGGCAGGGTAGCTATACTTTCGTCTTCAGCTACTACCGCTATACCTTCCCTTGTCCTATCAGGTAAATTTGCACCGTATTCAAGAGCACGATAATCTAATTTTTCATTTCACTCTGCCTCTTTTCTGGGTAGATCAGAGTAATCCTCAGAATGATTTTTATCACTATAATCTTTTTGCTGATTTTCTTTTACTACAGCCCTTACTTCTTCTGAAGGAATATCCGGGTGAGTTACTGATCATTTTTCTACTATACGACTTTCAGCAATATTATTATGGCGATTAAGCTCTTCTTGTATAGAATGCTTAGTTTTAAATTTATCCACTTGATAATCAAACTCTTCTTTACTTTTAGATTTATCAACTATATTTTCAAAATCTGGATATCCTGGTTTGTGAAAAGAAGGTTTATTGTTACCTTTATCATATTTTTTTAAATCTTCTAATATATTATTTTTTGTATCTTGATCTATAGAATTATTTTGATCAGTAGCCATATAAAAACAAGAAGTAGAAAACATTTTACCTTTAAATAAATTATTCATATTGTCCCTTTAAAATTTACCCTATGGAAGGGATACGACTTTCGCGCCTGTCCATTCCCTTACCCCCTCTCTCATAAAGAGAGAGGGTGCGAAGCCGAAAACCAGGGACGGGCGCGAAACTAACAGGAGGGATATTTCAGTTACCTTTCTTCTGGCGGTTACACCGCCAGCGAAGCATACATGAACGTCCACCCTAAACATTACCCCGTCCCATTCCCTTCCCCCCTCTCTCATAAAGAGAGAGGGGGGAAGGGACGAACGAGGAGGTCAGTAATAAGGAATAAGTGATTCGAACACTTAACCCACCGTGTGTAAAACGGTTGCTCTACCATTGAGCTAATCCCTTTTATTTTTATTTTTTATGTAAGCAAATACATCACTAATAAATCCATACTATTATTTTCACCATCGCATCTTCTCCGTCCATACCCCCCCCCTGTCCCTCCATACTTCGTCGACAGGGGGTATGGGGTCAGAAGCATGGCGAAGCCGGTGTAACCGCAAAAGTATGCATGCCCAGCCAGCCGTAATCGGCAAAAATTATTATTATTAAAAAAATAGTCTAAAACCAAAAAAAATCATCATAAAGTTACTTAAATTGAAGTGTCGTTTAATCATTTTTTAGCGTCATATTTATATAGTTACTATTATATAGTTATATTCATTACAAATATATCAAAACTATATAACACACAAGGTAATAGTATGATAAATGCGAATAATAACGGTAATAATATAGTTCAACAGAATGACATTAATTGGTCAAAACGTATTCTAGGGAATGAAGCTCTAACTCATATAAAAATGAAAACTAAAAGAGAACTTTTCAGTCCTAAAATTAAACTATAATATAAACCACTTTCAGCAAAAGCACTTACAAAATTTTTAATATTGTTATATTCTGCAGAATATACTCAATCTATATCAAATACATAAGCCCATAAATTATTTATTAAGTTAAATCAGTATAATAGATTAAATCCTAATAAATAACCTCCTAAAAACAGTATACTTGTTAATATACACATTAATAATATACTACCATATTCAGCTAAGAAGAAGAAGACGAATACAACCGCAGCGTGTTCTGTCATAAATCCACTAACTAGTTCAGATTCAGCCTCTGCTAAATCAAATGGAGCTCTATTAGTTTCTGCTACAGAACCTATAAAAAATATTAAGAAAATAGGAAATATAGGTAATATAAGTCATACGGCTTTTTGAGCTTGTATATTAATATTTAAATTAAGACTACTAGTTATCATAATAATTAAAAGTATGGCTGAACTTAAAACTAATTCATAGCTAATTAATTGAGCTGTACTTCTAAGAGAACCTAAAAAAGCATATTTACTATTAGCACTTCATCCCGCTAATAAAATTCCATAAGTACCTAAAGATGAAACAGCTAACATATATAATATACCTAATTCCATATCATTTAAAGTTAAACCAGGTCCATAAGGTACAACACCGTAACCTAATAAAGCGAAAGCTAAAGTAATAACAGGACCTAAGAAGAATAATATAGTATTAGCTTGTGTAGGTGCAACATATTCTTTTAAAATTAATTTTAAAGCATCAGCAAAAGCTTGTAATAATCCATAATACCCTACAGCATTTGGCCCTAATCTTCTTTGCATACTTGCCATAGTTTTTCTTTCGGCTACTGTTACATAAGCTACTGCTAATAAGGCTGGCAACATTAATAAAACTACTTCTAATACAGATAAAAGAGTTGAAGTATAATACATTTATTGATAAAAAACTAGATTTTTGTGTTATAATTACTTAATAACAAGGACCACCTAGTTTATCTGGACTACTGCTGGCGTAGCATGCGAACCCCATTCCCCCGACGTAGTCGGGGGAATGGGGTTATGGCGAAGCACCCTCTCCCCCTAATCTCTTCCATCATGGCTACGTAGTCGCGAAGCCGAAACCGCGGTTTCGGCTTCGCGACGAAGTATGGCTTCATTACGAAGTATGGCTAGCTGTAGTAGGATAAGTATGGAAGTGACTTATTAAAGTAATATAGAAATAAAAAATCTATAAAAAAATGCCCTTAATATTAAGGATTATATGATTTATTCATTAGTATATTATTAACCTAACAGAATTCAAAGTTTTTTCATTACGAAAAATGGACCCCAGCGGCCTAGCCTGTCCCCGCCTGGGCATACTTCGTCAGCAGAAGTATGGGACCCCCTCTCCCATTTCTTGCTCTCCCTTTCCCCGCGACCCCCTTTGGGGGTAGGGGACGAGGGATCGTAAGAGAAAGAAATAGGGAAAGAAGCACCCCCCCCCCTTCTCATTCCATACTTCGTAATGAAGGGGGGGGGGGGTATGGAAAGGGGTATGGCAGGCTAGATAGAACTAATCGTCTTAATATCTTTGAATCTATCTCATCCCAGATTCGAACTAAGATCGGAATATTAGAAGTATTCTGCTCTACCATTGAGCTAATGAGACTTATAATGTACTCTTAGTTATACTAGCTATATTTTTAGAGCATATACCATTCCGGCTTCGCTGAAGTATGGTCTTCAGAGGTCAGGGACGGAGAAGGATGTATGGTATATTCTATAAAAATACATAGAAACATTATATTTCGATACCGGCTGCTGTACTTCTTATCCCGGTGGAGGTATAGAAGTATAGCAGCCAGCAGCCATAATTTATTATCTTATTGATATTCCACTTTGTAATGGTAAACTTACAAAAGCGTGAGGTTTAGGTGGGCTACTTAAAGCTCATTCTAAACTAGGGTAACTTCTATTTAATAGGGCTTGTAAAGTATCAGTGTAATATTGTACAGATAATCAAGGATTTCTGCTTGCAACTTTACCTTCAACTAATTGTTTGTATACTACATATAAGAATAATCATGCAGCTACAACGCTTACAATAGATCCAAAACTACTAATTAGATTTCATCCTGCAAAAGCATCTGGGTAGTCGCTAATACGTCTAGGCATTCCTTGTAATCCTAAGAAATGTTGAGGGAAGAATGTTAAATTAACCCCTATAAATAAAACTCAGAATTGAATTTTAGCTAAAACGATGTTATAATTTAAACCTAATATTTTGGGTATTCAGTAGTATCAACCACTAAACATTGCAAAAACTGCACCCATACTTAAAACGTAGTGAAAATGCTTTTTTTTAATCTACCTCTGCTTCGTATTATATATTACATAAATGAAGATCCCCCTGTAATTGGATTAGGAGAACTAGTCAGGTAGAAAATCTAACCTATCATTTATAGTGAACTCAGGAGTATTAAGAATCATACTTCTATATTGATTCTTACGAGCTATCTTATCAAACTCCATAGACTGTTTATAGTTTGCTAAAATATAGGAATGAAACCCCACAAATCTAGTTTTACCTGATAAAAGTGGAATTTCTCTATCTAATTTTAGAAGTACGTTAAGAATAGTTCGATTTTCATATTGAATTTCTAACGCCTTTCTTGCCCAATATGGACTAGTTATATTATTACACTCACTAATAGGTAATACTCATAATATACCTATATAACCCATATTTGCTTTTAATGTTTGGTATAACTTACTTTTTGGATTTTTAATACTATTATATACGCAATATATAAAATAATTTAAACCCTTAAATAAGCATATACATATAAACCCTAATCCCATAGACAATAAAATCATAAAACCTAATTTAGCATATATACTAATATTTGTACTAATTATTATATTTAATATGGGATTTTTTATATACGACGTAGTCGCAAACACTAAAGAAAAAAAAAATCTTCAAAATCAATAAAAAATTATATTAATAAGACAAGCTTCATTTAATCAAAAAATGATTAAACCAAATAAACTAAAAAAATTAAAAATATGCGTAAAGCCTAACCTATTAGCTTTACGCCAAGCAGTCAACTTTATGTAAAATCAGACTTTATGTTATTTTTGGCTTTTTTTGGACTATATCTTTACCAGTAATAAATATACTATTTATCATTTATGGGGACTCCTGCCTGCCTGGCTGGCGAAGCATGCATGGATGAGGCCACTAAATAATTTTTTACAAAAGGAATTTTATATCATAATGGATTTTCATATTTAATTCAATCAATTATAAAGCTTGAATATACTTTGTGCTCTGCACTATGTTTAGGATATGTTTTGTATTTTCTAATTTCTATAAAAGATTTAATCTTAGTTACTCTATAAAATTTAATATCCGAATATAATCTATTATGCATAAAATAATCATATATAAATAGCATACTATTAACATTTTGAAATTTAAATGCGATAGATACAAACTTTTTATTTAATCCTGAACTTGAAGATTTATTACGTTTAATAATAAAAGGCTTGCAATTTAATACAGTATTATCAAAGTTTAATTTAGATGTGTGTTCATTATATTGGAATTCTAAATTACATTCTATTCTATTTCCTGAATAATTAAATACTATAGAACCGTCAGTATCTATTAAACCTGCATAATATGGATCATATAATTTTATATTATAATCAGCTTCAATATAATCTATATTGTATAAAGAACAAGCTTCTTTAAAACCAGGTACTTTAAGTCTGATTAATCCATTAATATGTTCTAAAATATATTTCATATCTGGTGCTCGAGATACTATATATATTGAATAAGGTTTATTTTTATCTGTTCTAATTCTACCTATATGTAAATAATTTTGTATGCGTGTTAAAATTCTAATATCTCTGTTATGTAATTTTATTCTTATTTGTTTAAGAACTCTTTGTTTATTAGTAGAATTTCTTCTAATATCAAAATTACCATCTCCATCTATTATACCTGCGAATCAATTTCAAAATTTATACTCTTCAGTATCAGGTAACTGACGTGTAGTCTCTGAGAATCCTTTGCAGTTTTCTGCTGATTGTGTATTCATAAGTTCTGAACTTATTGCAATATTGTTATTTTGACTATTTAAAAGAAAAATATTCTTACTAACATCTAATTTATAAAGATAAGCCGTATAAATAAATAGTAAACAATATGCAGATAATACAGTTTCCAGCATATAGTCAGTTGCAAAATAGTACTTAAAATTCAAAGAAGATGAATTAAAAGAAGATGTACTATTCAGGCCCATTTGAGCCACTACGTAATAAGTATCGTGGAAAGCTATATCAAGAGATGCGTTAGCTAAAACTACACCACTTACGAACAAAAATTTATTTATCATTTAATCTTTCATAGCTAAATATGTAACTATTATAGCTACCTCCTATTCTAGCGTATTTTTTTATTGTACTATGGCTTATATTTAAAGCTTTCTGTGCGACCGTTACTCCTTCATATTTACACAAGAAATTTTTATTAATATCATACACAAATACTGCTTTTCTAATATGACTGTTATTATTTATATTTAATATTAATTCATCACATTCTTTTAAAGTTCAACTAGCTATAACAGGAGTATCTTCTATATTATAAGGCAGATTGGTAAAATACCATTCTCCTCTAAATATGCTTTGCTCTTTTATAGCTTCAACAATTGTGTAGGCGGAGCCTCGATGATTTGATTGAATTAATTTGGCTAAAGTTGAAACAGAAGGGAAAATAACTAATAATTGTTTTAAAGAATTATAAACATAAACAGGGTAAGCTGATTTAGCTTCTATAATTCTTACTATACTTTCTGTCGAATGACTTTTGTTGTAAAAAGGATTATTTTCACCCGTTAAAGCTTTTGATATTAAACTCTTAGTTATATCACTATGAACCCTATTTTTAGCTAATTTAGACAATAATTGTTTAGTCTCTTCTGTATGTTTATAACCTAAAGAAGAATAACCCTGTTTTAATACGTTATAATAAGGCATCATTGACGTTATATAATAAGTTTCTCTAACCGTTAAGCATTTTGGTTCTACATATTCTAAAATATGTAGAGTAAAATTAGATTGATCATATTTAAGTAGAGCTTTTACAATGGGCATATTTGCATTTTGTCTAGCTTTTAAAAAAGTATTATTAAGATAGTTTTTCATTCTAGAAGCTAAATTAATAGAACTACCTACATAAGAATGACCGTTTATCTTATTTATTAAACAGTAAACACCTGATCTCTCTTTTAGTTGTATTAATATAGAAGGTCTATCTTCTTTTAAATTAACATACGCCTTTAAAGGGGAGGCGGAGCCTACTAAATTTTTGGTGTTATATTCTTTATTATTAGAAGTAGAGTAACGGCGAACAATAGTATTCTTAAAATTAAAACTATTATAGGAATGATTTAATAAATTATCATTTCATGGACTATATCTTCTCGTAAATAAATCACGAGGATCACGTGTAGTCTCTGAGGATCCTACTAAGGTATTAAATACCCTGACCCAGAGGGTACGGTTTCCTGCTGATTGTTCAAAATTATACATTTTTACTGAACTTAAGAATCCTAGTAGTATAATTGTCAGAACTTCCCAGCATATAGTGATCTTTAAAGGGAGAGCTAAGTGGTTTATTAACCCTCCTATTGTAAACATAAATACAAATCCTAAAGCGAATAACATAGAAGGAGTTAATTTTATAGATCCTCCGTATGATGTAGCTAATCATGAGAATATTTTAATTCCTGTAGGAACTGCAATAATTAATGTAGCAGCTGTAAAGTATGCTCTTGTATCTACGTCTAAACCAACTGTATACATATGATGTAAAACTGTTAATAAATATTTTATATTTACCCTTACGATCCCGCCTGGCTGGCGAAGCATGCATGGATTCCCCTCATTCCCGCCTGGCTGGCGAAGCATGCATGGATTCCCCTACCCCCAAAGGGGGTCGCGGGGGACAGGGGGACAGGGGATCCATACTTCGTCGGGATATGGCGCAAGCTCGCCATGCTTCGCCGACCCCATTCCCCCGTCCCTAGTTTTCGGCTTCGCACCCTCTCTCTTTATGAGAGAGGGGGTAAGGGAATGGGGGACGGGGGTAGAGTATGCTTCTTTCACAAAAAGTATCGGACTATATCTTCATCTTTTGGGCCTTTCCTGTTTTATTTGCTATACTATTATTTAAATTGATTTGTTTTTGTAAAGTTCTTACTTGTGATAATCCTTCTTCAGTTAAATGTAATTTATTAGACACTTGGTTATGAACAGTTAATCATTTTTCAAAAGAAAGAGCTTTTTTAGTTTGTAATGGAAATAACTTAAAGTATGCTATTACATCATTTAACACTTTAAATCCAGTAACTGTATAACGATACACATCATCAGTACCAGATCTTAATGTTACTTTTCCAAATCCAAATAATTCGTATATTTTATTTAGTATAAAAATATCTTTTTGGTCTAATATATAACGCATTTTTATAACATGACCTAATATATATCTAGAGTTTGCTGTAATAGATACATTAAAACATCCTTCAGCATCAGTAAACCCGGATAATCAGCCATCCTGTAGTGTAACCGAAACAGGAATATTGTTTAACTTTATAGTTTCAGAACCAAAACGATTATTTAAAGCATTAACTCATAGAGCTAGTTGCTTTATTCTATGGTTTTGAGCTAAATTTCCATTAAATAAAAAAGCTAAAAGTAAGATATGTGAAGGATTATCAACCATTCATCTATAAAAATCATTGTTTTTACCACTTTTTCCTACCCTCTTAGAGGGTCGAGGGAAATGTTTAACTACACCAATGTTAAATTTGTATTGTATTTTATGAAGTATATCACTTTCTTTTTGAGTAAGAACAAAACGCACTCTTTTACCTTCATCATAAGTTTGAATAGCTCCATCTCCTTCTGCAAACCCGATAAATCAAGTTAACCATTCATCAGAAAGATGGTTTCTATTTTTAAATAATGTATTATAATAAGCATGAAAAGCGAAAAAAGATGTTTCGCGTGTAGTCTCTGAGACACTCTGTTTGTTATCTTTTTTAACCTGATCCCCCTTTCTTAATTTCTTTCTCTCCATATCCCGTAAGGGATCGTCAGAGCAAGAAATAGGGGGATATGGCGAACCTTCGGCTACAGAATACAGGGACAGATTGTCTGCTGATTGAGTATAGCTAATTAGATTTTTACCATACAAGGTACTAATTAACACTAAACTGTTCCAGCATATAGCGAAATTAATTATATTCCTTATATCACTATAAGGTGAAGCCATCAATATACAACTTCAAACTATGAATCCTAATATACCAATAGACATCATAGCGTAAACCCGAGTTATTGTACAGACTTTGACCCATATTTTAATCTAATCATTATTCCCATAACCTTTTCTAAGTATGCGGTGGCCTCCATTCCATTCCTACACCGTCCGGCTTCGCCTGGCATGCATGCGGTTTCACCGCATGCTTCGCCAGCCAGCCATCCAGCAGTAGGAATGAAATGGGTAGGAGCTCCTCTCCCCCCATTCCCATTCCCATTCCCATTCCCATTCCCATTCCCATTCCCTTATACCCCCTCTCTCATAAAGAGAGAGGGGGGAAAACGGGAGGAGGGAGGAGGGGAGGAGGGAGGGAGGAGGAGGGAGAGAGGAGGAGAAAACGAGGAGGAGGGAGGAGGA
>NW_023500978.1:0-13394 GCF_013390185.1 Colletotrichum aenigma | reverse complement strand
CCAGACGACGAGTCCAAGCTCAAGACAGCGCTGAGCAAGGACAAGAAGTTTATTCTCCCGGCCCCGGATGCCAAGCGATTCCCACCTGCGGGTCTACCACAACCAAGGGAGCTCGTCGAAGCCGAAGTATATCGAGGTTGATCTGATCATTGCAGTTAGCTTTACCTTACTCCTTGCCTTGCCTTGCCTTACCCCCACCCGGGGGGGTGGGGCTCGTTCGTTCGTGGAGCGATATTGACGTACATCATAGGCACGCTCACCACACCCCGAAAATCTCAGAGCCAACTCAAAGGATATCCAAAAGGAACGAGGCCAAGAAGGCTCACCATCCACGTGATGAGACTTGGAAAGATCTTCAAGTCCAATGGTCTACGCTTTGGCCGCAGACCATCGCAACAAGAACGACAAGGACATGAAGGATATCAGCTGGATCATTGAGAAGACCCCTGGGGCCCTCGTTAACGTCCAGCAGGACCTGACATACGATCTGCGGCAGCTGGTGATTATGCATCTCGTCCGCCTGAGGTCGCCCCTGGTCGCTAAGGCCAGAGAGCTCCTCGGAGTCGATAACGACGCGCGTCTCCACGCGGTGCCAGCCCCGCAGATCGTCGGTGTTCCGCCGAACCAGGAGCCGGGCTTCGTTAGCTGGCTGTTTGAGACGGCACCCCTGGCCACACCGTGTGGGGCTAGATGTGGTAAGGTAGGGCTGACGGTCATCGGACGGATGGCGGGCGGTTCGGATGGCGAGCGAAAGTGAGCCAATCGGGGAGTGTACCGCGGATGGCTTGTATCTGGTTTCCTGTTGTTTTAGCTGGAGCTGGCGTACAAGTATGGACGAGGTCGCAGTCCACGGTTTGAATGTGCGCGGGACGGCCTGAGCGGTCTCGGTGGGGCCTCAATGTAACGCACCTTTTGCAGTATACTAGTACACAGCTTGCCCTGCGCCGACAAGGCGTCAATGAATTAGTTTAATTCTTTTTTAATTTCCTTTTCTTTTTTTTATAATACACATATATTCAAAGGGTCCTATTACTTCTGGACTTCCGAAGGGCCACGACCGTGAGAATATACGACCCACCTTCCTTTGTTGTGTTTTCATGTTATCTGCCCCATGGATTCTCGTCCAACTAACACAGGCAGCGGCTGCATTGCACTTGTTGGTCCTCCTCACTGATCTTGAGGCTTTGTAGTACCTAGATGCGTATATCGCCCAGCAGTATGTTTACAGTCTACTAACAGACAGACTTATCACACAAAGGGGCCTGCGCAAGTCATCCCAAGGCGGGAGGCCTGGTGGTCGTGACGACCTCTGTTATTTGCAGCCGCCGGCCCCCATCGGACGGCGTCGTGGAGGAGGCCGGGACAACGCGGGTTCAGTAATCACACCCGCACCCAGCGGCCAAGAGACGGACAAAGCCGTCGTCGGGAGGTCCGATGCTTCATCAAAACATGGCTCCTACCGCTTCTACTTTTAGATGTACGACCCTCACTACCTTGCCTAGCCATAAACTGGCGACTTTTTCCGCGTATACCACAGCTAGGCCTACGTGGACTATACGCGCCTCTACAGTGCTCTTGGACAAAGGCCATAATGCTGTTTGAGTGAAGAGGAGGCCCTGTGATGGGATGGACGACATACACGCCCGCACTCTCTATCACTTCTCTTGCAGCCCTCGGGTTGTCCGACGGCGAGACCAACATAGTTCCTAGCGGCCAGAGGGCCCCACTTACGGCCCCACTGGACGGGATGGTCGTTGAATCTGCCGACACTGGGCCTCCCGGCCGAGTGCAGATTGATGCTATACCCGGTCTTCGTTGGACGAGTCACGGCCAGGCACGCCCTGCCCAGCCTCTCGCAGACCCGGATAGACTAATTACGCTCCCGGTGGAGGGCGGTGGGGATAATATACGTTGTCGGCAGCAAGGACTACTATTTCGAGAACCTGCGAGACCAGCTAGAAGACAGTCAACCGCATCCCGCACACGAAAGAAAGGCTCTCTAAACATATTACCGCCTGGCATTGGGGGTTCTTCCGGTCGTCCCGTCGAGTGACTTCCGGCTCGTCAGATTGGCCTGACCAAACGTCCGGTGAGGCCGTCAGTCGGTTGCTTGCTACGAGGCAGCCTTGTCGGGCGACGGCATCACGCGAGAAGGGAAGCCCAGTCGTCGTGACCCATGCGTCCGCTGATGCCAGTTCTTCGTCAATTCCGATGTCACCGGGGCGCCCTTGATCGGACTGGCCAGTGTGCCCTGCCCCCCGCCGCGGATATCCACGAAGCAGGCCTCATCAAAGGGAGAGGAGGCGGAGGTAGTCTGGGTCACTGTGGCATGTTCCATGTTCTAGAGCTGACGGGAAGCAGTATATATCTACTATCAAAAGCCAGATCTTTCTCCTGCCCAAACAGCAACCAGCCACCACAAACAGCCATATTTCTCTCTTGTCCTTCCTTTAAACTGACCTTCAACGCCTGCCACTCGCTACCCACACTCACCCACGTTCGTTCTAGTTTTCTTTGCCAACATGGTCGGACCGCGTCCACTCCTCGTGCTTCTATCTGGCGCCCTCTCTATGGGTGTTGTCTAGCCACGGGGCCCCCGCGAACGGGATGCACGTCACCCGAGGCGGGGGGGATGGGAATGCCACCAGCGGAGGTCCAAGCTGCTGGCGGACCTCTTTCCGGGCATCTCGCTGCACTAGGGCCTGAGGGTTCAAGACGCCAGTGTCCGATATCAGTCAGACAGTGTCTCCCCGAGCTCTGAAGCCGCAGCCGAAGACGGACTTTGGGAAGGCGACGCACTCTCGAGGAGAGCCACGGGCAGGAAGTCCGGATCCTTCTTCAGCCGTTTCAAGGTATGAGTTAAGCCCTAACCTATCAACCGACTCCAGCTGACCCGCCGCCAAGCGCCCCTTTGGTAGGCGGGCCCTCCACCAGGCGGCCCTCTAGCGGACGGCCCTTTTCCGGACGGCCTTTTACAAGACGCCCCCGCGTCATCCCAAACGGCCGCCGGGGACTCTCGTTCCGGGGGTCTTTCCTGCGAAGCAGCCGATGGCTGACGAGACCGCCCTTGATGAGACCGCGGGCCGACGACACCGCCGTCGACGGGGCTGCCGCCGACGGGAATGCCGTTGACGGGGACCGGCCGCCGATGGGACCGCCGCCGATGGGACTGCTGCCGATGGACTGGCCGCCGACGGCTTCACGGGCGAAGAGGGTTCAGGCGCCGAGGGATCTACCGGCGAGACGACCGCCGACGGGTTCTTCCGTAGACGAGGCTCAAGTCAGAAGCGTATCCACCACCAAATGTCCACAGAAGGTGTCAACCAGCGCGACCCACACCGCTGACGAGATCCTCCACCTTTGCCGACCACCGCTGATGAACCTCCACACGGAGCGACTACGTGTCTGATGAGACCACCGCTAGAGACCTCCACCGGCTCTAACCGCCGCGTATGTAGACCTCTACTGGCGCGACACCAACCCGACGAGAACCTCCACCTGCGCTACCACCGCTGCTGAAGTACCTCAACTGGAAGCGGCTACTGCTGCTGATGAACCCACCGCTGAAGTAGACCTCTAAACCGGGGCGCCTATACACCACCGACGAGACCTCCACCGGCGCGACTACTACTACTGCTGAATGCGTACCACCAGCTGACGAGACCTCACCCGGCGCGACCTGTCCGCCTGATGTAACCTCTACTGCTTGCGCGACCCACCACCCACCTACGACCCCCACCGCGCGACCACCGCTGAATAGACCACAACGCTGATGAGACCTCCACGGGAGCGACTGCTGCTGATGAGACCACCGCTGAGAGACCTCCACCGGCGCTAACGCCGCTGATGAGACCTCTACTGGCGCGACCACCACCGACGAGACCTCCACCGGCGCGACCACCGCTGATGAGACTTCAGCTAACGAGACTTTCTACCGGCGGGGGCATCTTCCAGAAAGACCTCCGCGAGCAAAACCGGTTCTAAGACCACCTTAAAGAAGACTGCTGCCAAGAAGGCCGCTGCTGATGATACTGCCGCGGGAGTCCGTATAGGGCCAACTTAACAAGGCACCGGACGGGAGCGCAGCTCTCGGCACTTGAGCAGCTTGGCTCCCACACATCGGCTCATTGCGATCGGCTTGTAGATAGATACCTGTTCTTTAGTAGCGTCCGCGTGGGGGCACTTTTAGACGCGCTCACGAAACGCAACGCCGTGGAACGTGCGGCTTCTCATATTTACGCTTTATATTTTGTTTAAAGATTAAGTCATAAATCTTACTCGAAGAATAAACCACTGTTGATACATGACATGCAGTCGCCCTGCCCACATAAGCTTCTGCTCTCGCAAATCCCCCCGCAATACGACTGGATAGGTAGTTTCCGAGCAAGGCAATGCCCTCCCGGAATCCGGTTACCATGGCTAATCGCAGCAGCCGTGTTTGCTCCCCGCCCGACCCCCTCCTGCGACAAGTCATTACGGTCCGCTCGACAGCGAGCACCGGCCACGCGTGCCCCATGACCCGCAGAGCAGGCAATCATTAGACAGGCAGAAGACTTGGGCTTCCTCGTCATCAGGATCAGCCGTCGACACTGTATGCTTCGTCCGGGGACCGGTAAGCGAGGGGTGAGAACCTGTTGAGTGTGTCACGACGGGGTCATTGATGCGAAGTCGCTCGTATACGTGCTGTTTTCAAGGAGATTCTACACCACTTATAACCAAGGTTAGCCCTATAGTAGATAGCTAGGTAGTCTTATTTATATAGGCCCAAGCCTGCCATCGCCTAACGACTTTGCTTGGGCGGTTTTCATGATGATTACTAGCCTGGTTTACAGACCACAACAGACGAGTCCTGATCCCGCCATCTAGTACCCTTGCGGACCAAGCGTTAAAGGACGTGTGAATGTCCCCGGCTGGTTCGTCTCGCCCTATCGATAGGGGTTCTGTGGGGAACTGTGGATGGACGTCTTCCACCTCCATATCGCTATCTAGGGCCCCGCGGGCGGATGAGACGGTCGACAGTTGACCACGCGAGTAGTGTTCACGTGCGCAAAGTCGAGAGGCTCTGGCTCAAGATTCTGCTCACACGAGGGGAAGAATGGATGATCCCCCCGACGCGGGTACGTTGTGGACAGGCAGGCTCAACGCAAACCCTGCAAGACCCTTCGGCTCTCACCAGTCAGTTGGAGTTAGGTGGTCTTGGGTTGTGCTTAACCCCACTAGCTGCCCCGTCTGCCCGCCGGCGTCACAGGCCCGACCGGATTCGCCGGGCCTGACCCGGCGAAGCACAGCGGACCCTGATCCGTTCGGAGATGGCCGTGTTTCAAGGACTCCACCAGCTCCCTTACTACCTGCTTTGTTTTATTTTGGGGGGGGGGGGGGGGGGGGGGGGGGGGGGGGGGGGGGGGGAGGGGGGGGGGGTGGGGGGGGGGGGAGGGGGGGACAGAAATAAAAAACTTGTTGCTGGACCTAAAGACGCAGCCGCAGATAGTCGTCCTGCGACGTTGTTTGCGTCGCGACCACGACAGAGCGGTACATACCTACTCTGATCTCTGCGATTCTTCATCCCTGCGCGGTACGTGGGCGGAGGTCGGGTTCCAAATCGTGACAAGCCAAACCCCAGCCCCACGGGCCTGCCATTTTGTGGGCGGACAACTGCTGCGTCATCCGCACAATCAGGTCGCTCCGATACCGGGCGCCTGCGCGACTGGCACCTGGGCACCTGGACGGACTTGGTGGAGAGACACCCCCCCCTGTCGTTCAGTATACCAGCCATGTGTTTCGCTGCCCATCGCGCCGTGACCGTAGGGATGGTTTTAGCATCACGTCGTTTAGTTGAGTTGGTACTGGTTCGATTGCTGCTGTCGCCGCGAACACATACGGCTTGTTAGGGTCAGTCAATGCGAGGCTTTGTCCCTCATAACCTCTCTTTACTTAACCATGCTCCCATCTCTCTACCGGCAGTAAACTTGTCAACAGCCGCCACTCAAACGCAGTGTGACTGAGCAACGTCTGCCCACCCAACAAGGTCCAGCGCAACCATCCCTACCCACTTATACCTTACCCAAGCAGGCCAGGCTCACAAGGAGACAGACAGCACGCTGCGGGTAGAGACCACTTTTTCCATCGTCATCTCATCGTCGCCTCTCCCATTTTCGGACGCCTCATGCCGCATTTGTCTCTTACCGCCGAGTCCTCCGCCCCTGAGGGTCGTCCGCCGGCGCCGTACTCGGCAATCCAGCCTAACGGACCGCAAGGTACGGATACACCGTACATACGTGTCCCGACGCCACCATCTGCGGCATGTCACGCCGTCAGATCCCTCCGGCGCTGGCGCGCCGCCCACCCCCCCTGCACGCCCGACTCTCTGCTGGAACCGACGACGGGCCGCCGTTTTAGGTCGCAGATCGCCTGCATGGACTTCTCTAACAACGACATCCCATCGGACGCGCAGTCCGTCATCACCGCCGGGTGCGGCTGTCAACACAAGACCCCAAGCACCCGCTCCGGGTTCGAGTCGGTCCTAGCGCCGTCTGATGTGTCGGTCGCCGACCCGATCACGCAACAGGATCAGCCGGCATCCCCCCTTGTCCCGGCCTCAGCTCCGGCCGACCGGAACGACGCCGCGGCAGCCGGCCCTCTACCAGTGCCCACACTGCCAGCGACGGTACTCTCGCCCTGCGTATCTCGCACGACACATCCGGACCTACACTTCCAGCAAGCGCTGTGCAGTGCCCTATATGTTCCAAGGCGTTTGCCAGAACCGATCTGCTGAAGCGCCACGTTGCCAGGCACGCAGGCGGCGGCCAAAACCACGCTAGCAAGCGAAAACACGGCAGCAAGCGAAACCACCACGCGGGACCTTCACCCGGCCCTCGTCGTGTGTCTTACGCTTGCCGGCAATGCGCTGCTGCCCGTGTCAAGTGCGACGAGGTCAAACCGTGCACCCGCTGTTGTAGCCGCAACATCGATTGTGAACCCTCCTCGAGCCGTCATTCTTCCACAGCCGCCATGCACCTGCCCCTCCCCGGGAAGATCGCTAACGCCGGCGGCAGCGAGACGAAACCGTCCATCGGCTGTTCGACGGTACCTTCGCCCCTCCGTACCCACAACAACAACTCCTCTTACGCCGCGCATCAGGAGCTTGCCCCACCGCAGCAGCCCGCGTGTCTGCCAACGGCCGCAAGTGGCCTGGAGACTCTACGAGAGCGCGCCGAGGCCGAGAACGGGCGCCCAGCGACGTTAACAACATGGCGCGCGGGATTAGTACCGGATCCCGCGCACGTCATCCACGAGATAAGCGCGTACAGGTGGTTTGCCACCACAAGCCCCATCTCCACCACCACGGGAAGAGGCGTCTATGAGCCGGAAACGGGCTCTGTGACGGGACCAGAGCCAGGAAGTCAGCCTGTGTTGGATTTTTACGCCGGCTCAAACTTGGGGCTGTACGTGGTGAGCTCCGGCCATTCGAGCCGTTCGAGCCATTCGCGCCACTCGAGCCACCCGGGCCAATTGAGCCATTCGAGCTATTCAAGCAACCAAGCCTGGGCGGTACGAACACGGCCGACAGCCGACGTTGGCCTTGGCCTGCGGACAACGCCGTCGAGACGATCCAGCACGCAACGGGTAGTCGTCGAGGCCCATGAAAAGGCCCCTACGCAAGGTAGATTCGGAATCGCAAACCTGACTTCCCGCCAGCAAAGAGCCGGTAGCAGCAGCCTGCCGCGGGACGTTATCTATGCGCTATACGCCGCTGCCTACACGGATAGGCGAACAGCTTGTCCCAATTCCGAGAAGGGGTACACCGGACCGTCGGAACTTAGCTCTATAGGGGTTCTTCGAGACGCCCCCCCCCCCGTACTTCTTTTCTTCGTTCACTCACACGACGAGAATTCCGAACACGAATGTGGAAACTTGCCGAAACTGCCGGACCGGGCAAAGCATACACCTTGTGCGCGCCAATCCCCACACATCATTTCAACCCCTTCCTCCCACCCCGGATTTTACTGCTCGGTGCTACGGCTCGGCGCTGTCCTGAAGCTTCGCTCCGGCGGGACAATGGAATCGCGCTAGCAGGGTTACGACGTGAGCCGGACCGATTCGGGCAATGGCGCGAATTGCGTGCAGAATGTCTCCCTCAACGGCCGAGAATTGATATAGGGCGATACTTTGACGATTGATGGGCGCAGTCGGCCCCCCATGTCGTTGGTTTAGAGTTTCGGCTTAGCGGCTCCATACGCCCCACCCTGGGTGCCACTGGGGCGGCGCCCACAGGTCTGATGAAGCACGACAAGCATCCCTGGACGAACAGGCATGGATACGCGAACGGATTGGAAGACCCGCGAAAAGGTCTCGGGACCTCGGTACGATTGGCTCGTGCGCGCTCTTGATTACTGTTAGATCGCCGATGCGTTTTCCCGACGGGGTCTATATGTTTTACTGCCCCTGCCAGCTCCATCCTGCAGGATAATCTGGAAAGGATGTAGGCGTGCGGTTACCTCCTGGATATGAATGTAAATGTGAATGTAGATGTAAACGAAAATGCCAAAGCCTAATTTTATACCGTTCGTCTGTCTTCTGCTGCGTTGCTTTGCTGATCGGGGCGTGGCATCAACCTAATTGGGTCAGCACCAGCTTTGAGGGAAGACAGTTTCATCTGGCCACCTCATCCTGCAAGCCCCATTCCGCGCAGCACGGACAATACTATATACTCCGTACGGAGTACTCCAGACCACTATTCCCCTAATTACATGCTAAAAATGGCTCAGGATTCTGCGGACAGGTCCAGTAGGTAAGGTTTGTAGGTACAGGTAGTACAAGGTAGCCAATCAACTGACATGCCCCACTTTCCGGTGGGCCGACGTCCAGCGGGAGCCACTGGACGTCTCTACTCTAGCTACCTAGCGAGATTACCCGGCACCGATGGAAGTCTGCCAAGATTTTACCTTACACACACAGTAGCCATCCAACCCCCTCCCCCTTGCGGCTGCAGGGACTGTTCGCTGAACGTATCCGTACGCAGTGTACGCCAAGCTGCAAGGACGGTTTTTTATTTTTTTATTTTTTTCAATTCTTTTTTTTTTTATTTTTTTTAAAAAAAAGAAAGAATAGGGAAGTGGGATCAGGACTCCGAGCCACGAAATCGCACCTATAAAGCCAGCGCCCCTCTCTCGGTGAGAGACTTGTCAGTGTCTCGAGAATACGAGAGCTAGGTGGCTCAGCGTACGACGACCGATAGCCCAGTATGAGTGCTGAGAAGAACGTAGACCGTCCGGAAATCCACATCTCTCGGGAGAGTTAGTTGCTGATCCCTAAAGGACGGTGATACCGGGCGCAATGCAATCCAATGTAAGTCTATCGAGCAACAAACTTACTATGTAGGCCGGCCCTGCTTGGTAGATCTAATCGTTTTCAACGCCTTAGCGAACGGCTGGGGCCAATGTATGAGATGATGGATGAGACGATGCGAGCGGAAGCGTCTGCACAGCGGTGGTATTCAACGCCGTGGTATCGGCTTTCGGCGAAGCCGGGAAAGATGCCCCCCCCCCCCTCCTCTCTTCTTCCCAGATTCCAGGCAAATGCTTGTTGACCGCTGTTAGGAGCTCTTGAATGAAGCTGGGGAATTTGAATCCTAACTGCGAAGACACATCAGTTCACTCGCAGCCGCCCTGTGTCCCTCCCTTGCCGCTCACTACGCCGAGTTATCTGTAGACTGTCTTAACAGCGCGTTAGGTAGTCGAGCCATACAATAGGCTTATTGCCCACGAGTAGTATGAATAAATAAGACGTACAATCATCAACAGTCGTCTCACTCCCTCGGAGCGGAGCGAGACGGCTGTCCGAGTTTTGTTCATAACACGTTCAGAACACGCTTCGGAGCGCCCTCCTAACATTGAACCCCTTGGTCTCCTATCTTGACACCGCCCCCTCATCTTTCAAAATTTTGATTTTCTTTCCCCCCTCTTGATCGGCACGGCTATACACTCGCTTTCTATCCTACCGACTCGAACCGCTGCCGCTGCTGCTACTAACGGCAGCTCGTGTGCACTGCAGCCTTGGGCTGGTTTTGCGGCTGGCACCCAACAGCTAGCGCCTGCGGCTAGCTTACCTTGTCAGTCACGATTCTGCGAGATATACCCCCCGCGGACTGAAGGTCGAGAGCCTCCAGAGGCAATTGGATACATTCCCCACCAGCAGCTCCCGGGTGAACGCAAGCCGAGCCGCCTGGTCACCATCTATGAACACCAACATGACACTTTACAGCCACTTCGATATGGAATCCCGGGGCAAGGGCGACCGCGCTTCGCTGGAGCGGGAGCGAGACGCCTGGTTTGCCGCTTTGGAGAGCTACAGACTGCGATTTTGCTTGGAGAGAGAACGCATCAGAGTGGCTTGCAAACGCGCAGAGCAGAGCGTCTGGGTCAATCTCGCTAACCAGGCCTGGTGTATCAGCCAAGAAGCCTTGCCTGTCGATGTTATCGAGATCCTCTGCTCTTATCAGGCCGAGATTCGTCAAAGACGCCTTAAAGATCTACAACTGGATCGTGACCAGTCACTGGATGCTGTGGACAAGCAGGAGAGAGAGGTCCTTCTTCATCACCACCAACGATTTCCGTTATCAACCACGACTGGGCCGTTAATGGATACGGAATCAACCAGAGACAATCCAATCGAGATACAGCGAGGCCCACCGACGGGCCCAACGTGCGATCTCCGAGCGCGGACACGCGCTGGAGACGACGCGCCTCAAGAGGCACTGGCATCCCAGAGCAGAGTGTACCCGTGGAGTCAAGCCCTGGCCTTAAGAGAACCAGCTTTGGTCCCCACGGCGTTAACGACCGCGCACCAAAGCCCCCTTTCTAACAAGCCCCCAAGCCTCCCCCGAACCCCAAGCCAAGGTGCTATGTCGGACTCTAGTTAGAGCCGCTAGTATATAAACGTCCTAACTAGAATGCTCCCTTTTCCGCAGACGTAGCAGCCTCGGCATTCTGCCGGCGGGAGACATCATGTTGACTGCTCGGGGGCAGAGTCAACCTTCCAGACCCGTGTGAGGAAACGAAAACGAGTCCAGAGAAGCTTAGCCGGCCGGCCATGCGGCAGGGGCTAGGACAAGCGCGAGCTGCAAGCTGCTGTCTCCTCCACACGGCAAGCTAAAATGTGCCTGCCTCCTCCAAATCTGACGTTCTTTGCAATGCGGATGCGCGGGGGCCGCTGCCGTTGGTGACGTTTCCACCGCCGGAAGCGGACCTGGGACCAGCAGCACCATCTGTAGAAGTTCGAGGCGTATTGCTACGTACTCACGGTTGTTTCGTGATATTGGAACAGCCCTCCGCAGGCTCGAGGAAACAACCGCTAGCCCAGCTCTCGTCTCAGTGTGGGGGTTGGGGGTTGGGGGTAAAGTGTTAGTTCAGGATGTTTGGCGCGGGGTCTGTTACAGCTGCTTTTGCGTTCGCATGGTTCGATCCGGTTTCTTTCCCTTCGTTTTCTCTTTTCTTCTTGTATATTAACGATCGATTAAGAATGTATCCTATCCTATAGATGCAACCATCTAAATAACGGGTCCCTGTATGCGCGCCACGCTTCCTACTAGTTAGTGACTGACGTCTGGTGCAATCAATCTCTCCCCGTTATGCTTGCCTTTTCTTGAACTCAGGTAGATTTCGCTTGTCTCGGTCTCGACCCACCAAGTTTGGTGAGAGCAAGTAAGAATGGCTGTCGTGAACACCGAGTTGTATCAGTAACCCCGAATTTCCTGGTGAGAATTGGAGCTTAGGCAGGAGCTGCCTGAGTGACCGCTGCTCCTCTTCCTTAACCCTCCTCGCTTCTAGTTGTCCTAGGCTTCTGGGTAGCGAGAAATTTCGTTAATGGAGTTAGCTAGGCGTTCCTCGATTTCCCCGTCTCAGACGAGGACATTCGCCACCCACTTGCAGCCACGCTCATGGGTATCCATCCATCCATCGTGGGTTGTGGTAACGAGCCTTCCACAACGTCAAGCCTAATGTTGATGAAGCCTGACGACTGTCTCGCAGGCCTGCTACTACGTCTTCGGTCGGCCTCGGTCCGTGTTTCCACACCCACTGACTGCCCACGGCCATGACCGCCGACTTCAGTTGCATCCCGGTGTTGAGTCCAAACCGTCGCCGACGGCGGCGGAACATCGATATCCACCGAGATCCCTTGGAGCGACAGCGGCAAGTCACAGCTTAGGTCAGCGCGGCTGCGATCGTAGCTTATGGCGCCGCAAAGGTCGACTTCGCTATCAGAGGAACCTAGCCGTGGCGTGTGGCGACGATTCGGGCTATCGCCAGGGCCGATTTCGCGCGGGATAATGGCAAGCTCGGCCTCAGGTTGCTTCGCAATAGAAGCTGTCCTTTTGAAGCTGAAGCCGTGCTGCATCCTGTGTCGGGAGAACCCGCTGACGGGATTCGACAGAGAGGGCATAACCTTCACGACGAGGGGCCGGAGCGTCGGAAGGCACGCGCAGATCAGCCCACTACAGACTTCGCCGATGGACCACCCAGCAGTCTGCACGTTTTCCCACGTGAAGTCTGCGGTCTGATGGAGGTGTTGTATCCGGACAGCCGAAATCACGCACGTGCTATCAACCATGTGAGATTGGTGTCAATGTGACATTTACTGTCGATATAGAGCACGTACAAGAGTCCGAGGCAAAAGATTCCGCCTAAAGCATATCTCTGTCTTGAAGGCAGCTTCAGGCCGCTGATAACCGGTAACGGCAGAACAAAGACTATCAGGTCGGTGGCGATATTCCCTGCGGCGTTGATGTACCACAGAGGGTAGTTCGGGATACAGCTGCCTCGGACGCTCTTATCCCAGAAGGCGTTCGTAGGGATGCAGATCAAGACCTCCACCAGAACTTGTGACATGCTCCAACCCCCGACGAGGATCATCGCACCGAACAGCAACTTCCTCATTCTTTGCACAGCAAATAGTCGCCAGTACTGGAGCAAGAACGTCATTTTGACGCCAGCGAGGGCGGCATTATAGAAGACGACCGCGGTATAGAAGGTCTACTAACTGTTAGTGGACAAGACACGTCAAACCTCGCCAACGAGGGCTGCTATACCCTTAGATACTCTTTGATCTGGTCTTCAGTGAGTAGATACACATGCATACCGAGGCCGTTCCTCAGGTCTAGAAGATCCGCGTCAGCTATGCTCTCACCATCCTGGCTAGAATGTAAGAACTCACTGATCGCAACTGCGAAGTAGCAAGCGAAGAGGAGAAACTAGGAAACATATTGGCTTGACGTTGGGTGTGGGTACGAAAATGGGTGTTAAGTGGGTTAACTCACGAAGGTTAGGATAGCAGCGCTATCATCAACACCGAATCTTCGCAGGCAAGAACACGCGAGTGTACGTTCGCATGATCACTGC
>NW_023500977.1:0-13473 GCF_013390185.1 Colletotrichum aenigma | reverse complement strand
TCCCTCGTCCCTACCCCATTCCCTTATACCCCCTCTCTCATAAAGAGAGAGGGGGAAAAACGGGACGGGAAAGGGAGAGCAAGAAATGGGAGAGGGGGTTGCTTGCCATACTTCGTAATGAATGGGACGGGGAATGAGAAGGGGGGTGCTTTGCCGGGAATGGAGACGTAGTCGCCATAAAGATTATGAAGTAAATGGTTTACACTTTG
This sequence comes from Colletotrichum aenigma, assembly GCF_013390185.1. NCBI lineage: Eukaryota > Fungi > Ascomycota > Sordariomycetes > Glomerellales > Glomerellaceae > Colletotrichum > Colletotrichum aenigma. Next base: position 13,264 of record NW_023500977.1, on the reverse strand, counting down.
ACTGCAATCTTAAGTACGAGGTTCGATTCCCTCCATAGTCTTTTTATCAAATTACACCCTTATCATTTATAACTACTTTGCTTTGTATATATTAAAAATAAATACAGAAGTAATTCATCACCAATTAACAATTGTTAATTGGTGAAACCAAATTTTGACCAAAGAAGAAGGCGAGAGGCAATATAGTAAATTAACATCTTCGATATCTTCTGGGTATTGAAAGATGATTCTTATCTACTAATGCTAAGGATATAGGAACATTATATTTAATTTTTGCTTTATTTTCTGGGTTATTAGGTACAGCCTTCTCTGTATTAATTAGATTAGAATTAAGTGGACCAGGTGTTCAATATATCTCTGATAACCAATTATATAATAGTATAATAACAGCGCACGCTATATTAATGATATTCTTCATGGTTTATGCCAGCATTAATAGGGGGTTTTGGTAATTTCCTTATGCCTTTAATGGTAGGTGGGCCTGACATGGCTTTCCCTAGATAAATAACATAAGTTTCTGACTATTACCACCTAGTTTAATACTATTAGTATTCTCTGCATGTATAGAAGGGGGGGTTGGTACAGGTTGAACTTTATACCCTCCTTTATCAGGATTACAAAGTCATAGTGGACCTAGTGTTGACTTAGCTATATTTGCTTTACATTTATCTGGAGTAAGTAGTTTATTAGGATCTATAAACTTTATTACTACAGTTGTAAACATGAGAACACCTGGTATTAGATTACATAAATTAGCTTTATTTGGATGAGCTGTAGTTATAACAGCTGTATTATTATTATTATCTTTACCTGTACTTGCGGGAGGAATCACTATGGTTCTTACAGATAGAAATTTTAATACATCATTCTTTGAAACAGCTGGTGGAGGTGATCCTATATTATACCAACATCTTTTCTGATTTTTCGGACACCCTGAGGTTAAAGTTATAGGCCTCTTAACATTGCTGTATGCTGGGACCACTTTAAGTTTTAAATACTCCATCTTTAATGACATAGTAAAAATTTTAAAATATATAAGTAAATCAGCAGGTAACATAGTTATTTATGGAACCTCAGAGACTATACGCAATGAAACTATAGTATCTTCAGACCACGTTAAACAAGTATCTATACACGTACCAAAACATAAAAACCTCTTAATGATAATCAGCTAGGTCATTATTTAGCTGGATTAATCGACGGTGATGGTCACTTTAGTAGTGCCCAACAACTAGTAATAGTATTTAGTGCACCAGACGCATTTCTTGCTTATAATCTAAAAGAATTATTAGGTTTTGGTAATGTAAAAAAAATCAAAGATAAAAATGCATACCTTTTAATTATATCTAAAAGAGAAGGAATATTAAGAATTCTTAACTTAATAAATGGTAAATTAAGATCAGAAAGTAAATTTAATCAAGTAATTAATAATATAATAAATAATCCAAAATATAAAAATATAGATATTAACTTCACTATGAATAAGACTAATGATTTTGATAACCATTGATTAGCAGGATTTTCTGATGCAGATGCTAGTTTTCAAATTAAGAAGGTTGAACGTTCAACCAGAAATAGACCAGAAATAAGATTAAATTACCAAATAGATCAAAAAAATAATACTTTACTAATAAAAATTAAAGATTATTTAGGTGGTAATATTGGGTACAGAAAATCTCAAGACACCTATTATTATGGTTCTACTAGTTTCGGTGTAGCTAAAAATGTTATTAATTACTTTGATAGATATAATTTGCAATCTAGAAAACATATAAGTTACTTAAGATGAAGAAAGGTATATAGATTAATACAAAATAGAGAACATTTAACGGAAAAAGGTTTAATAAAGATATCAAGAATAAAAATACTTATAAACCGTCACGAAGAAAAATACTATAGTTTAAGATAGAGTCCTAACAAAAATGTAAAAGTTTTTGAGTGCTAAGATTAAACAGATATTATATATTAATACTGTTTACTTAGCCAAAATATTTGTTATATATTAATTATACCAGGTTTTGGTATAATAAGTACAACTATTTCAGCTAACTCAAATAAATCTATATTTGGTTACATAGGAATTTAAGAAGCCTTTAGCAAGCTTCATTATTAAGTTCATTACAGTATCAAACTCCGGGGAAGCCCTAAAGAATTAGGTACTAACTATCAAAGGTAACTTTGAAAGGGCTTGCTAGTAATTTGGCAAGATATAGTAACAATCCTAATTATAACTACAAAAATAGTAAATGGGTGATCGCGGATCTAAGTTCCTATTTATGGTTGACCCCAACCAGTTTAGTTTATAGGATAAAAGAGCAACGAGTAGACGGTACTGCCGCAGGTAATTTATCTGTAGGTAAGGTGTATTCTAAGTAGCCTTGAAAGAGGTTAATTCTTATTACTATAATTTTTATTAAGAATTATTAAATAATTGTATAGGGATATGTATTTATTAAGTAATGTATATATGTATCCAGCTCGATCTAGTGCTTTAGGTGATATACTGGCTTATACATTGCCCCGCTGACTGGCTGGCAGGCTGCTGAGCAAGCCTGCCAGCTACGTAGTCTCCATTCCTACCCCATTCCTATACCCCAGGGGGGAATGAGGGGGTCATAAGCATACTTCTGCTGACGAAGTATGCCCAGGAATGGGGGTATGGGACAAAAGTCGCAGTCATACTTCGTAATAAAGCATGAAATATTTTAATTTAAACTGGTTTAATCTGTCTTGGTGGCTGGCAGGCTGCTATACTTCTTACCCCTCCTTCTTTCCCCATTCCCTTCGTCCCCCCATTCCTTTATAGCGACGGGGGGGGGGGGAATGGGGTCGGCGAAGCATGCCATACTTCGTAATGAAAACAGGGGAATGAAGCCTTCATGGATGGAGACAGAAAAATTATAGGAATAAACCAGAAAGTTGTTCTATTACTTTTTAACTTAATAAGTACGAGGTAGCCGAGCCTTGTTATAACCTACTTTATCTTTTCATGCTACGCTACGGTTACGGTGCCGCCCGCACCACCGTTGCTAGTGCTCTCAATTTTTATATCTTTCATACTATACTTCTATATTACGTAAGCCTGCGACTACGTCGCCAACATGCTAGCATGCTGGCTTGGTTTAGGTTAATTAATTTTTCCTGGCATGCGGTTTCGGCGGCTTCGCAGGCGACTTCGTAGCCAGCAGTAGTCTAACTTCAACTTTATCTTTTGTTATCGGTCTATTTTACCTTGGTTAATTTTTCGCCTTATCCCCATGCCTTATTTAGTAATGGAATGGGGGGAGGAGGGTGGGGATCAGTACCGGAACTCGAAACCCGCCCCCCTTTAATATTTTAACTATCATCCTCCGGCCCTCTACCCAACCACCACATACCCCTCCCCCTTCTCATTCCCATAACCCCTGCCTGGCGAAGCATGGATGGGGTTATGGGGGGTGAAGAAAGGGGGAGGTATGAGGGACCGGATAAATTTTAATTTCCTTTTAGTTGGTTTACTTAATTTAGTTAGCATACTTCTGACCCCATTCCCCCGTCCATACTTCGTAATGGACGGGGGGGGGTCAGAAGCCCCCACAACGGTCTTAGTTAGCGAAAGATTATGCAGATTGACATAAGTTCTTCACGGGAACGGGATATAGATAGTAGGGCTAGCCCCCTTACTATAAATATTTTCAGTTGTATATCCTAGTGTAAACTAACGACCTGAGTGTCTTTATTCAGAATTTCTTTATAAATCAATATTAATAATACAATTATTGGAAGACCGATCCCCTTTTATTTTAAGAGCCTAGGTCACAAGTCTGGGCTTGAATTTAGTGCAGCTTTATCCCCTCTATCTGCGCATACAAGTATGCCTTTTCCCGCCTGGCTAGCGAAGCATGCATGGGTTTTCCCCCCTCTCTCTTTTTCCCCCCTCCCACCTCCTCAATTCATTGAGGAGGTGGGAGGGGGACCGAGAGAGGGGGTCCATGCTTCTGACCCCCTCGTCCCTCGTCCCTCGTCCCGTTTTCCCCCCTCTCTCTTTATGAGAGAGGGGGTATAAGGGAATGGGAATGGGAATGGGGTGCTATGCCGGGAACAGGAGTATGGGATTATGATAGCCATCTTTTTTGTTAACTAACGGTGCAAATAAGGTGATAAATTGACGAGATATAGAGGACCAAAATCCCTCTAGATTCCACAACTTTTAGTACTAGAGCAGGATATATATCCCGGTATCCTAATTTTAATAACCAATGTATTAGGCAGTTACTGATTTATTAGGCACTCACTGTGATGACACCACCCTTAAATTAAAGCTACAAAATTATTTTTTAAATTTAATTTTAATTATAGTCGTTCACGTCCCTATAATGGAATGGCGGCGCCGAACAAATTTGCATTTAGATTCTTACAGTACAAATTATTTTCTAATTCTAGTTTTTTTTTAGTGGATGTAGATAAAATTCTAGCGGATGCAGCCAAATATCACCAAGAATTAGAAAATTATAAAGCCCAGTTGGAAAAAGAGAAAAAAGAAGAGTTAGCAGCGGAATCAGGCGGCGGCGAATCCGCCCCCCCATTACCTGTCCCGACTAGGTCGGGAAATGAGGAACCCCATTCCCCGACTACGTCGGGGGACGAGGGGGGGCATGCTTCGCCAGCCGGGGACCCTTCTTTCCCGAACCCCGAAGGGGTTAGGGGACAGGGATCAGGTAATGAAAGAACTTTTTTAACTGAAGCTAAAGAAAATATAGACAAACTAATGGAAAAACATGGGGAAGTCGAAGACAAAATGATAGATCGTGTCGAAGCAGGATACGATCTATTAGACCCCAAAAAAGCATCAGAGATTTCTAGTAAATACTCAGGTCGTAGACAGAATATTATGAACAATTCAAATGATAGAGCTGATGCCCTAGAAGCTGAATTTAGTGATCCATTAAAACCAGTCGCATATTTTTCTAAAAAAGTTGAGCTAGAAAATAGCGGGTTTAAAAAAGTTACAGAAGCTTTATGAAAAGAAGAAGAAGAAATTCATAAAGAATTAAAAAAAGGAGAATACTATAAAAATAATAAAGAGCAATATGAAAAAGAAAGATTAGAATGAAAAGAAAAACATTTAGAAAATGTTAAAGAATGTAGACAAGATAAACAAGATGTAAAAAAAATGATCGAATCTAATTTAGAAAGACCTAGTGAAATGGCTGAAGATTTAGTTAATGAAACAGGTCCTGATTATACAGGTGGAGACGATTAGATTTAGTATATAAAATCAATATTTTTTTTACTCTTCCCCCGTCCCTCGTCCCTCCTCCCTCCTCCCTCCTCCCTCCTCCCTCCTCCCGTTTTCCCCCCTCTCTCTTTATGAGAGAGGGGGTATAAGGGAATGGGAATGGGAATGGGAATGGGAATGGGAATGGGAATGGGGGGAGAGGAGCTCCTACCCATTTCATTCCTACTGCTGGATGGCTGGCTGGCGAAGCATGCGGTGAAACCGCATGCATGCCAGGCGAAGCCGGACGGTGTAGGAATGGAATGGAGGCCACCGCATACTTAGAAAAGGTTATGGGAATAATGATTAGATTAAAATATGGGTCAAAGTCTGTACAATAACTCGGGTTTACGCTATGATGTCTATTGGTATATTAGGATTCATAGTTTGAAGTTGTATATTGATGGCTTCACCTTATAGTGATATAAGGAATATAATTAATTTCGCTATATGCTGGAACAGTTTAGTGTTAATTAGTACCTTGTATGGTAAAAATCTAATTAGCTATACTCAATCAGCAGACAATCTGTCCCTGTATTCTGTAGCCGAAGGTTCGCCATATCCCCCTATTTCTTGCTCTGACGATCCCTTACGGGATATGGAGAGAAAGAAATTAAGAAAGGGGGATCAGGTTAAAAAAGATAACAAACAGAGTGTCTCAGAGACTACACGCGAAACATCTTTTTTCGCTTTTCATGCTTATTATAATACATTATTTAAAAATAGAAACCATCTTTCTGATGAATGGTTAACTTGATTTATCGGGTTTGCAGAAGGAGATGGAGCTATTCAAACTTATGATGAAGGTAAAAGAGTGCGTTTTGTTCTTACTCAAAAAGAAAGTGATATACTTCATAAAATACAATACAAATTTAACATTGGTGTAGTTAAACATTTCCCTCGACCCTCTAAGAGGGTAGGAAAAAGTGGTAAAAACAATGATTTTTATAGATGAATGGTTGATAATCCTTCACATATCTTACTTTTAGCTTTTTTATTTAATGGAAATTTAGCTCAAAACCATAGAATAAAGCAACTAGCTCTATGAGTTAATGCTTTAAATAATCGTTTTGGTTCTGAAACTATAAAGTTAAACAATATTCCTGTTTCGGTTACACTACAGGATGGCTGATTATCCGGGTTTACTGATGCTGAAGGATGTTTTAATGTATCTATTACAGCAAACTCTAGATATATATTAGGTCATGTTATAAAAATGCGTTATATATTAGACCAAAAAGATATTTTTATACTAAATAAAATATACGAATTATTTGGATTTGGAAAAGTAACATTAAGATCTGGTACTGATGATGTGTATCGTTATACAGTTACTGGATTTAAAGTGTTAAATGATGTAATAGCATACTTTAAGTTATTTCCATTACAAACTAAAAAAGCTCTTTCTTTTGAAAAATGATTAACTGTTCATAACCAAGTGTCTAATAAATTACATTTAACTGAAGAAGGATTATCACAAGTAAGAACTTTACAAAAACAAATCAATTTAAATAATAGTATAGCAAATAAAACAGGAAAGGCCCAAAAGATGAAGATATAGTCCGATACTTTTTGTGAAAGAAGCATACTCTACCCCCGTCCCCCATTCCCTTACCCCCTCTCTCATAAAGAGAGAGGGTGCGAAGCCGAAAACTAGGGACGGGGGAATGGGGTCGGCGAAGCATGGCGAGCTTGCGCCATATCCCGACGAAGTATGGATCCCCTGTCCCCCTGTCCCCCGCGACCCCCTTTGGGGGTAGGGGAATCCATGCATGCTTCGCCAGCCAGGCGGGAATGAGGGGAATCCATGCATGCTTCGCCAGCCAGGCGGGATCGTAAGGGTAAATATAAAATATTTATTAACAGTTTTACATCATATGTATACAGTTGGTTTAGACGTAGATACAAGAGCATACTTTACAGCTGCTACATTAATTATTGCAGTTCCTACAGGAATTAAAATATTCTCATGATTAGCTACATCATACGGAGGATCTATAAAATTAACTCCTTCTATGTTATTCGCTTTAGGATTTGTATTTATGTTTACAATAGGAGGGTTAATAAACCACTTAGCTCTCCCTTTAAAGATCACTATATGCTGGGAAGTTCTGACAATTATACTACTAGGATTCTTAAGTTCAGTAAAAATGTATAATTTTGAACAATCAGCAGGAAACCGTACCCTCTGGGTCAGGGTATTTAATACCTTAGTAGGATCCTCAGAGACTACACGTGATCCTCGTGATTTATTTACGAGAAGATATAGTCCATGAAATGATAATTTATTAAATCATTCCTATAATAGTTTTAATTTTAAGAATACTATTGTTCGCCGTTACTCTACTTCTAATAATAAAGAATATAACACCAAAAATTTAGTAGGCTCCGCCTCCCCTTTAAAGGCGTATGTTAATTTAAAAGAAGATAGACCTTCTATATTAATACAACTAAAAGAGAGATCAGGTGTTTACTGTTTAATAAATAAGATAAACGGTCATTCTTATGTAGGTAGTTCTATTAATTTAGCTTCTAGAATGAAAAACTATCTTAATAATACTTTTTTAAAAGCTAGACAAAATGCAAATATGCCCATTGTAAAAGCTCTACTTAAATATGATCAATCTAATTTTACTCTACATATTTTAGAATATGTAGAACCAAAATGCTTAACGGTTAGAGAAACTTATTATATAACGTCAATGATGCCTTATTATAACGTATTAAAACAGGGTTATTCTTCTTTAGGTTATAAACATACAGAAGAGACTAAACAATTATTGTCTAAATTAGCTAAAAATAGGGTTCATAGTGATATAACTAAGAGTTTAATATCAAAAGCTTTAACGGGTGAAAATAATCCTTTTTACAACAAAAGTCATTCGACAGAAAGTATAGTAAGAATTATAGAAGCTAAATCAGCTTACCCTGTTTATGTTTATAATTCTTTAAAACAATTATTAGTTATTTTCCCTTCTGTTTCAACTTTAGCCAAATTAATTCAATCAAATCATCGAGGCTCCGCCTACACAATTGTTGAAGCTATAAAAGAGCAAAGCATATTTAGAGGAGAATGGTATTTTACCAATCTGCCTTATAATATAGAAGATACTCCTGTTATAGCTAGTTGAACTTTAAAAGAATGTGATGAATTAATATTAAATATAAATAATAACAGTCATATTAGAAAAGCAGTATTTGTGTATGATATTAATAAAAATTTCTTGTGTAAATATGAAGGAGTAACGGTCGCACAGAAAGCTTTAAATATAAGCCATAGTACAATAAAAAAATACGCTAGAATAGGAGGTAGCTATAATAGTTACATATTTAGCTATGAAAGATTAAATGATAAATAAATTTTTGTTCGTAAGTGGTGTAGTTTTAGCTAACGCATCTCTTGATATAGCTTTCCACGATACTTATTACGTAGTGGCTCAAATGGGCCTGAATAGTACATCTTCTTTTAATTCATCTTCTTTGAATTTTAAGTACTATTTTGCAACTGACTATATGCTGGAAACTGTATTATCTGCATATTGTTTACTATTTATTTATACGGCTTATCTTTATAAATTAGATGTTAGTAAGAATATTTTTCTTTTAAATAGTCAAAATAACAATATTGCAATAAGTTCAGAACTTATGAATACACAATCAGCAGAAAACTGCAAAGGATTCTCAGAGACTACACGTCAGTTACCTGATACTGAAGAGTATAAATTTTGAAATTGATTCGCAGGTATAATAGATGGAGATGGTAATTTTGATATTAGAAGAAATTCTACTAATAAACAAAGAGTTCTTAAACAAATAAGAATAAAATTACATAACAGAGATATTAGAATTTTAACACGCATACAAAATTATTTACATATAGGTAGAATTAGAACAGATAAAAATAAACCTTATTCAATATATATAGTATCTCGAGCACCAGATATGAAATATATTTTAGAACATATTAATGGATTAATCAGACTTAAAGTACCTGGTTTTAAAGAAGCTTGTTCTTTATACAATATAGATTATATTGAAGCTGATTATAATATAAAATTATATGATCCATATTATGCAGGTTTAATAGATACTGACGGTTCTATAGTATTTAATTATTCAGGAAATAGAATAGAATGTAATTTAGAATTCCAATATAATGAACACACATCTAAATTAAACTTTGATAATACTGTATTAAATTGCAAGCCTTTTATTATTAAACGTAATAAATCTTCAAGTTCAGGATTAAATAAAAAGTTTGTATCTATCGCATTTAAATTTCAAAATGTTAATAGTATGCTATTTATATATGATTATTTTATGCATAATAGATTATATTCGGATATTAAATTTTATAGAGTAACTAAGATTAAATCTTTTATAGAAATTAGAAAATACAAAACATATCCTAAACATAGTGCAGAGCACAAAGTATATTCAAGCTTTATAATTGATTGAATTAAATATGAAAATCCATTATGATATAAAATTCCTTTTGTAAAAAATTATTTAGTGGCCTCATCCATGCATGCTTCGCCAGCCAGGCAGGCAGGAGTCCCCATAAATGATAAATAGTATATTTATTACTGGTAAAGATATAGTCCAAAAAAAGCCAAAAATAACATAAAGTCTGATTTTACATAAAGTTGACTGCTTGGCGTAAAGCTAATAGGTTAGGCTTTACGCATATTTTTAATTTTTTTAGTTTATTTGGTTTAATCATTTTTTGATTAAATGAAGCTTGTCTTATTAATATAATTTTTTATTGATTTTGAAGATTTTTTTTTTCTTTAGTGTTTGCGACTACGTCGTATATAAAAAATCCCATATTAAATATAATAATTAGTACAAATATTAGTATATATGCTAAATTAGGTTTTATGATTTTATTGTCTATGGGATTAGGGTTTATATGTATATGCTTATTTAAGGGTTTAAATTATTTTATATATTGCGTATATAATAGTATTAAAAATCCAAAAAGTAAGTTATACCAAACATTAAAAGCAAATATGGGTTATATAGGTATATTATGAGTATTACCTATTAGTGAGTGTAATAATATAACTAGTCCATATTGGGCAAGAAAGGCGTTAGAAATTCAATATGAAAATCGAACTATTCTTAACGTACTTCTAAAATTAGATAGAGAAATTCCACTTTTATCAGGTAAAACTAGATTTGTGGGGTTTCATTCCTATATTTTAGCAAACTATAAACAGTCTATGGAGTTTGATAAGATAGCTCGTAAGAATCAATATAGAAGTATGATTCTTAATACTCCTGAGTTCACTATAAATGATAGGTTAGATTTTCTACCTGACTAGTTCTCCTAATCCAATTACAGGGGGATCTTCATTTATGTAATATATAATACGAAGCAGAGGTAGATTAAAAAAAAGCATTTTCACTACGTTTTAAGTATGGGTGCAGTTTTTGCAATGTTTAGTGGTTGATACTACTGAATACCCAAAATATTAGGTTTAAATTATAACATCGTTTTAGCTAAAATTCAATTCTGAGTTTTATTTATAGGGGTTAATTTAACATTCTTCCCTCAACATTTCTTAGGATTACAAGGAATGCCTAGACGTATTAGCGACTACCCAGATGCTTTTGCAGGATGAAATCTAATTAGTAGTTTTGGATCTATTGTAAGCGTTGTAGCTGCATGATTATTCTTATATGTAGTATACAAACAATTAGTTGAAGGTAAAGTTGCAAGCAGAAATCCTTGATTATCTGTACAATATTACACTGATACTTTACAAGCCCTATTAAATAGAAGTTACCCTAGTTTAGAATGAGCTTTAAGTAGCCCACCTAAACCTCACGCTTTTGTAAGTTTACCATTACAAAGTGGAATATCAATAAGATAATAAATTATGGCTGCTGGCTGCTATACTTCTATACCTCCACCGGGATAAGAAGTACAGCAGCCGGTATCGAAATATAATGTTTCTATGTATTTTTATAGAATATACCATACATCCTTCTCCGTCCCTGACCTCTGAAGACCATACTTCAGCGAAGCCGGAATGGTATATGCTCTAAAAATATAGCTAGTATAACTAAGAGTACATTATAAGTCTCATTAGCTCAATGGTAGAGCAGAATACTTCTAATATTCCGATCTTAGTTCGAATCTGGGATGAGATAGATTCAAAGATATTAAGACGATTAGTTCTATCTAGCCTGCCATACCCCTTTCCATACCCCCCCCCCCCCTTCATTACGAAGTATGGAATGAGAAGGGGGGGGGGTGCTTCTTTCCCTATTTCTTTCTCTTACGATCCCTCGTCCCCTACCCCCAAAGGGGGTCGCGGGGAAAGGGAGAGCAAGAAATGGGAGAGGGGGTCCCATACTTCTGCTGACGAAGTATGCCCAGGCGGGGACAGGCTAGGCCGCTGGGGTCCATTTTTCGTAATGAAAAAACTTTGAATTCTGTTAGGTTAATAATATACTAATGAATAAATCATATAATCCTTAATATTAAGGGCATTTTTTTATAGATTTTTTATTTCTATATTACTTTAATAAGTCACTTCCATACTTATCCTACTACAGCTAGCCATACTTCGTAATGAAGCCATACTTCGTCGCGAAGCCGAAACCGCGGTTTCGGCTTCGCGACTACGTAGCCATGATGGAAGAGATTAGGGGGAGAGGGTGCTTCGCCATAACCCCATTCCCCCGACTACGTCGGGGGAATGGGGTTCGCATGCTACGCCAGCAGTAGTCCAGATAAACTAGGTGGTCCTTGTTATTAAGTAATTATAACACAAAAATCTAGTTTTTTATCAATAAATGTATTATACTTCAACTCTTTTATCTGTATTAGAAGTAGTTTTATTAATGTTGCCAGCCTTATTAGCAGTAGCTTATGTAACAGTAGCCGAAAGAAAAACTATGGCAAGTATGCAAAGAAGATTAGGGCCAAATGCTGTAGGGTATTATGGATTATTACAAGCTTTTGCTGATGCTTTAAAATTAATTTTAAAAGAATATGTTGCACCTACACAAGCTAATACTATATTATTCTTCTTAGGTCCTGTTATTACTTTAGCTTTCGCTTTATTAGGTTACGGTGTTGTACCTTATGGACCTGGTTTAACTTTAAATGATATGGAATTAGGTATATTATATATGTTAGCTGTTTCATCTTTAGGTACTTATGGAATTTTATTAGCGGGATGAAGTGCTAATAGTAAATATGCTTTTTTAGGTTCTCTTAGAAGTACAGCTCAATTAATTAGCTATGAATTAGTTTTAAGTTCAGCCATACTTTTAATTATTATGATAACTAGTAGTCTTAATTTAAATATTAATATACAAGCTCAAAAAGCCGTATGACTTATATTACCTATATTTCCTATTTTCTTAATATTTTTTATAGGTTCTGTAGCAGAAACTAATAGAGCTCCATTTGATTTAGCAGAGGCTGAATCTGAACTAGTTAGTGGATTTATGACAGAACACGCTGCGGTTGTATTCGTCTTCTTCTTCTTAGCTGAATATGGTAGTATATTATTAATGTGTATATTAACAAGTATACTGTTTTTAGGAGGTTATTTATTAGGATTTAATCTATTATACTGATTTAACTTAATAAATAATTTATGGGCTTATGTATTTGATATAGATTGAGTATATTCTGCAGAATATAACAATATTAAAAATTTTGTAAGTGCTTTTGCTGAAAGTGGTTTATATTATAGTTTAATTTTAGGACTGAAAAGTTCTCTTTTAGTTTTCATTTTTATATGAGTTAGAGCTTCATTCCCTAGAATACGTTTTGACCAATTAATGTCATTCTGTTGAACTATATTATTACCGTTATTATTCGCATTTATCATACTATTACCTTGTGTGTTATATAGTTTTGATATATTTGTATGAATAGACTATATAATAGTAACTATATAAATATGACGCACTAAAAAATGATTAAACGACACTTCAATTTAAGTAACTTTATGATGATTTTTTTTGGTTTTAGACTATTTT
>NW_023500976.1:0-14055 GCF_013390185.1 Colletotrichum aenigma | reverse complement strand
GGAATGGGGACGGGGAATGAGGTCGGCGAAGCATGCATGCATGCAAAGCCAGCAGAAGTAGGGGGTATGGGTGAACGCAGATCTAATATACCCGCATGGCGCCTCCGTATTATAAAGGTAGAGGGATTCGAACTCATATCTTAGCGGCCGTAACGCTCTTCTTTACCATGAAGATAATACCCCTGGAAATATCCAAAAGAATTTTTTATAGAATATTTATATAATTTCATCCCAAAAATTTAGATCGTCATGTATACAAGTTGTAGATTCCAATTCAATGACGAAATCAAGGGGAGTTCCTCTAGTAAGAGTATCGCTCTCTAGAGGTGATAGTAATTCCCCTTCCTTCACCATAGTTTTTAAGGAATTGGATGAGGAAGGACCGCCTCCTCCATCTGGACCACTCGGTCCACCTCCACCTGAAAATCCGCTAGGTCCACCTTTACCACCATTGTCGTCATCGTCATCTGAATCTGAGATATCTTGACGTTTGTTGGAAGGCAATTCAGTGCTAGAGTGTTTTCTTTTAAGAGGAGAACTTTGTGGGCCAACTCCCAAGAAACCTTCATTTTCAGTTGAGTTTGAATCTGTAGCACCTGATTGAACTACACTTCCTCCCCCCTCACCATTTGGATTACTTGTAGAGGATTCCGTCCCATAACCCCGAACCCCTTCGGGGTTATGGGGTTCGGGGATAGAATTACTAGCATTACTAGAACCAGCTGTAGATTCTACAGCTACAGCAGAAGAGCTAGAAGCATTTGCATCTCTTGCTGCTTTATCTGCCTTGAATTTTGCATTCTTAGCGATAAGTTCATTGTACTGTCAAGTATGCTGGAATATTTTAACAGCTTCTAGCCTTTTCGCAGGACTAGGGCTAATTCAATCCTGGCTAAAATATCCAGCTGCCGCTCGCTCCACCATAGTCAAATTAGACGGTTGAGCCCTATTTTGACCTGAAGACTGTTGACTTGCAGTTTGACTACCTTGACCTAGAACAGTTGATTGCCCCACGTTACGGTTATTTGCATCACCTACCCCGTTATTAACATTTTGTCCGGTAGGTCCATTATTACCTTCGTCTGAGCTAACTGGTGAACTAGGCTCTACATCATCAATACCTGAGTCATCACTATTCCTGTCCATACGACTAGGAGGTGAGCTACTAATATACCTTTTGTGGTTCGTATATATACGAACTCGTATAAAGACTACTCCATTACGCACAAAAGAGGATTTTTTACTATTTTTACGTTTGCCCGATTTCGCATAATTTAGTAAATACACGACTTTTGCCTTATCACCTTTTAACTTATTTAGTTTTTTTACTATAAGCTTTACAATATTTACTCAATTAGCCCTATATTTTGAAGGTATATAATTTTCAATATATTCTATAGCATAAAAAAATAAATCACATATAAAATCTATAATAGATAATTTAGCATCAAAAAATAAATCATATATAAAATTTATAATAGATAATTTAGCAATAAAAAATAAATCACATATAAAATTTATAATAGATAATTTAGCATAATGGAATAAATCTCTAAACTTTAGCATAAATCCTTTGTAATATAACAAATATCTATAATTCATATCTCTGTGTATAGAAAATTCTTTAAAAACTATACATAGAGATATTATTGCGATAAAAGTCAAGACAAAAAATCTTCTAATTGTACTGACTGGATTACAATTGGCATAGAAGAATGTAAAATTCCACATATTTCTGAACATTGTCCATAGAACACTCCAGTTCTGTTAATGTAAGCAGAAACTTGATTTAATCTTCCCGGGTATGCATCACATTTTATTCCTAAAGCTGGTGCAGCATATGAATGTATAACATCTCCAGATGTTATAACAAATCTTATATGTGTTTCTTCAGGTACTATTACTCTATTATCAACTTCTAACATTCTTAAAGCTCCCTCTTCTAAGTCTGATTCAGGTACAATATATGAATCAAATTCTATAAATTCCTCACTAGAATCTAAGAAATCTGGATATTGATAACTTCAATATCATTGATGACCTTCTACTGAAACAGTCATTGAAGGGTCATTAACTTCATCCATTAAATATAACAATTTAAATGAAGGAAATGCAATTAATATTAATATAACCGCTGGAGTTATTGTTCATATCAATTCGATTAATGTACCATGATTTAGATATTTATGAGCAATAGGTGCTACTGTGAAGTAGAAGTATTTAACTATAGAAAATAATATTCAACCTACTCCAAACAATATTAATACTAAGTAATACATTATATTGTCATGTAATTCCACTAATCCTTCCATTTGAGGAGTAGCACTATCTTGGAAGTAAATACCCCACGCATGTGGAGCATCTAATTTATAAACCTTGTCACTCATTAGTGAAAGCATAAATTAAGATTAGACTTAACGTAGTCTTCTCCGACTATACTTCGTCGGTAGAAGTATGAGGCGGCGTAGCCTGTCCCTCTGGGAAGGAGAATCTTTCTTTTTTTGATATTGATTATGCTACATAAAGTAATAAGAAAGCCATCATTAAAGCGAATAAACCTGTGGCTTCAGAGAAAGCAAATCCTAAGATAGCATAAGAAAATAATTGACCTCTTAATGAAGGATTTCTTGCTACACCTAAAATTAAAGCTCCGAAAACTACACCTATTCCTACTCCTGCTCCTATTAAACCTGTTGTAGCTAAACCTGTTCCTATTATTTTGGCAACTTGAATCATAATAAATTTTTTATATGTGTCTTGTAATTATTTACGGTGCTATCTCTCCTCGCAGATCCTAGCTGTATTATTTATTACTATTAATATTGTAATTTTTAGACAATTATAAGCTTTCTTAGGTACCATGAATTAGTAAATACTGATCCGGCTGCATACTTATGACGAAGTATCGTGAAACCGCATACTTCGTCAGCCAGCAGAGGGGAATGAATATTTGGAATTAATTACTTTTCACATTTTTTTTTTTTGGATGTAAGCAAATACATCACTAATAAGTCCATACATTTTTTCACCATAGTATACCCTACCCCCCCCACGGTAGGGGGTAGGGTATAGGGGCGAAGACGAAACCGCAGTATATATTATTTTTGAGAATAAGTGTTTACAAAAGAATTTGATTTATATGAATCAATAACAGATTGTCTACTATCTATTTTTAATGCATTTTTACCTAATTCAAATACAAATCCTACAGTAATAATACCAGTAAAAATAAGTACAACAATTAACCCGTATATACCATTATCGTATTCACTAACACCAAAAGGATATATAACTAAAATTTCTAAATCTAATAATAAATAAACTAAAGCAAAAATAAAGAATTTTATACCAAATTGAGTTCTATTTTGACCTAAAAAACTATGAAACCCACATTCAAATATACTATATTTTTCTTGATAAGGATTATGAGGTGCTAAAACAAAATTAAGAACTAAGAAAAGCAAAGTTAAAATAAGTACAAAAACAAAAAAAAAAGTCATACTACTCATTAATAATTAAATAAAATTTGTACCAATATGGTACCCATGCTTAATCATTCATTATTTATAAATATAAATAATAATATTACTAAAGTAATAACAGAAATAATAAAAGCCATAGGACTAGCTATAACTATATTATTATGTTTAAACTCTAAAGATTTAATAAAATTATTATATTTATCATAAATATTTCCATATAAAGTTAAATTTTCTAATAAAGGATTAACTTTATATTGTGGTGTATAAAAGAAAATTTCTTTTACAATAGTTAAATAATATACACCTCCTACAACACTAGTTAAAATAGCAATTAAAGTTATAAATATATATCCTTTATCTAAAGCTGCACTTAAAACCATTTGTTTTCCAAAGAATCCTACCATAGGTGGTATACCCATAAAAGAAAATATTGTAATCGCAAAACTTAAAGCTAATAAAGGATTTATATAAAAATAACCTCTTAATTGATTAACTAATTGCACAGGTGAATTATTTTTATCTAAAAGATCTTCATGTTCTTTATTATTAGTAACATAACGATAGAAAGAAAACCCTATAGCTATTAATATAATAAAGGCATTTAAATTACTTATAGTATATTGTGTTAAGTAAAATATGAAAGCTTGAGTAGATTCTATACTTGAAATACCTAAAGCTAATAACATATAACCAACATGAGAAATAGTACTATAAGCAAATAATCTTTTTATTCTAAATTGTGTTAAACCTACAACTGTTCCTATTATTAATGAGAATAATGAACTTATTATTAAGCCAAAAGTTCAATTAACATCTGAAAAGTTATTACTTGTGTAATAAACTAATTCTAGTAAAAATATTAATATAGATATTTTGGCAACTAAAGCTACAAATGTTGTAACTATAGTAGGTATAGCATCATAAACGTCCACATGATGACGGTTAAATTTATCGTCCAAATTAAAGAAAAAACCCTTTTATTTTTTTAAATATCTACCTTTATTCATTCCTCTTCCTATTAAACGAATCTGATCAAAACCTTCGTTAGTTAAATGAACTTTCGTTTGTATCATTTTAGCTACTTTAGCTCAATCTTCAAAATCCTGAGATTTAATACCAATAATAGGATATTTGTTGAAAAAAGGTAAAATCTTATCATAATTATCTTTGAATGATTGACATCTAAACTCAATATAATCTTTATAAGAATAAGTTTGGCCACATCCAAAGAAATCTACTAAACTTTTCAATAGTAATTCATCTCTAATATGTTGAGTTACTACAAAAAGTAATGCTACACGACTTCCTGCTTTATGTAATTTAGATTCTCTAATACTAATTTTAAAACAACCATCACCACTTGTAAAACCAGCTACCCATTGGGGGTCTAATTTGACACTAAGTGGTGGTAATAATGGTCTTGCTAAAGCAACAGTATTAGGGAAGGCTTCTGATAGTAAAAGAGTTAATCCTTTATTTAAAGAAGCTCTAATATTAACTATTTTTTGTAAACCTTTAGCTGTTAAATGTTCCCTGCGTTGCATCATCATAACAACTTCTTTAAATAATAAATAATCAGAATATTTATTAGTTTTTAGAGGATATTTATCAAAATGAGGTATTACTTTGGTTATTATTTGATCTAAAGAACCTATTGTGAAATCACAACAACCATTTCTTTCTTTACCTATTCTTCCTACTCCTTCAAAATAGGTTTGAATAAGTTTTAAAAGATCTAGGTCTCTAACATGAAGGTTAATTGTGAAATTAACCTCTAATTGTCAACCTAGTAGGTTTTTTGGTGATTTACGGATTAGAACAAGAAAGCATCCTTCTGCATCAGAGAATCCTGATATAAATCAAGGATCTAGAGGTAATTTGCTATTGTCTAAGTTAGATATAGTAGAATAAAATTGTTTTTGAATAATTTGGTTAGAAGGGATTCTAACTTGATAGCTTCTTTCGAAGCCCAGTAGAGTACATCTTAAATGTGATAAATTAATACCACATCAACTACCATTTACTCGTTGCTCTTTTACAATAATACTAGACTGCTTGTTCGTATGTATTACTGACTTAGATCCGCGATTGCCCATTTCGCTTTCACTCATCTTCTGGCTTATTACTATACCTGAGTAATTAATTCAGCCACTCATATATCTTCATATATGGTTTAGTACCAGAAGCTTTAGGGGTTCCCCGGAATTTGATAGTTTACTCCCAACGTTTGTTGATAAGGATTTCCCAAGTCCTTTTTTAGGAGATCAGAAATGGAAAGGAGCTGCACTTATTTTAAATAAGAATCCTATACTAAAAACTAATAAAGAGAAGTTTATATAATAAGGTTGGTATCAGTAAGTCATATCACTGAAGTCACTTATACTATTAATAACATATAAACCATCTAAATTAGTAGTACCTGAATTAGCATATAATAAAGCTGTTCCTAGTAATATAAAACATGAACTTAATCCACCTAATAAGAAATAAATTAAACCTCCAGTAGTAGATAATTCGGAATTTCTATATATTGTACTTAATATGTACAATCCATAACTTTGTAATTCTATTGATAGGAATATAGAAACTAAATCATTGGTTGATATTAAGAAAACTGCACCTATAATAATAAATAATAATATTAAAGGATATTCTATTATTTTTAAATGTTCTCCCATTTTATTTATTATTTTTGTTCTATAATAAATAAATTTATTAAACAATAATTGATTTAAAGAAGAATATTCCGGTACTCACACTTTTCTAGGGTGAAAACTTGTTAATTGTATAATTAATATACTAACAAAATATATAAATATATGGAATATTTGAGTAATATTAGTTATATGAAGCAAACCTCCATGTAACCCTATTCCGTTACTTACTATAGATAAACTCATTGTATCTTGTATAATACAATAAACTAAAGCTAAAATAGCTACTCTATTAAAAAGTATCGAAATATCTCGTCTTAATGTGACGGCATTTGAAATTAAAATAAATAGTATTGAAGTTATTATCATGATAAATTTTTATGAACCAGGAGGGAAAATCGAATTCCCATTTTTAATGCATGAAATTAAAGTTTTAACCAATTAAACTATCCGGGTTTATTAATGGGTGAATACCCTGGTTCGAACAGGGAACATACTGTACCACAAACAGTCGATCTACCAATTGAGCTATAATCACCTTTGAAATGGAAAGTTACTTTCCATTAAAATAACTAACAGTATATAATAAAAGTTAGTTTAATCTATCATGCGGTTTCGGCTTCGCAGTCCCTATATTCCCAATACCCCCTGTCCCGACGAAGTATGGATCCCCTGACCCCCCCCCGTCCCTCCTCCCTTCTCTTCTGTCCCCATAACCCCATACCCCCGTCTTCCCCCTCTCTCTTTATGAGAGAGGGGGTATAAGGGAATGGGGGTCTGGGGTTCGGGGAATGGAGAGAAGGGGGTAAAGAGGGGATATGTAGATTCTATTATTTCCTTTAACTATAAATATCCACCTTATGTTGGAGTGATTCGAACACTCAATAGTAAATACCAAAAATTTATGACTTACCCATTAGTCCACAACATAATTTTTTAAAGAGAACCCGACTTGAACGGGTAAGATACTTAATATCAGATGGTCCTAAACCATCCATGTTTACCAATTTCATCATCCCCTTTTTTATGCTCGAGATAAGACTTGAACTTATAACCTAAATAGCTTCAATATTTCGCTCGACCAATTGAGCTTCACGAGCTTAAAATGGAGACATCAGGAATCGAACCTGAAATGTTGATATGCAAAATCAAAGTCTTACCAGTTAAACTATATCCCCATACCCCCCTGTCCATACCCCCTTCTTAATTTCTTGCTCTCCCTTTCCCCGCGACCCCCTTTGGGGGTAGGGGACGAGGGATCGTCAGAGCAAGAAATGGGGGTCAGAAGTATGGACCCAGAAAACCCATGCATGCTTCGCTAGCCAGGCGGAATGAGGGGGTCAGAAGCACCCCCCCCTCTCCCCCCGTAGTCCCCTCTCTCGGTCCCCCCACCTTCCTCCTCAATTCATTGAGGAGGTGGGAGGGGGGAAAAAGAGGGGACGTCGGGGGACGGGGAATGAGGGGGTCAGAAGCCCCCCCCCACCTGTCCCGGTCGATATGGGCAAATCTGACTTGAATGTTATTCAAATATCCGAAGAACGACTCGAACGTTCACGAAATCTCATCAGTATTGTTTAAGAATACCCTGTCTACCTATTCCAGCACTCGGATTTATGAATAAGGCTAAAGTGAGTTGAACACTTATCATTACTGTTATGAGCAGTACACTTTACCAATTAAGTTATAGCCTCTATTATACGGATAAAGGATTCGCACCTTTATGATTTGATCATGAGTCAAATATGTTACTATTACATCAACCCGCTTAGACTAGGCGGGGTTTGAACCCGCGTATGTAGCATTGAAAGAGCTATGTCTTTACCACTTGACTACTAATCCTATATAAGCCCAGTGCAAGTATCGCGCTTGCGTCTATTGATTACAAAACAATTGCATTACTTTTATGCTAACCAGACATACTAAGGCTTATAACCT
Source organism: Colletotrichum aenigma (assembly GCF_013390185.1). Lineage (NCBI taxonomy): Eukaryota > Fungi > Ascomycota > Sordariomycetes > Glomerellales > Glomerellaceae > Colletotrichum > Colletotrichum aenigma. Next base: position 5,984 of record NW_023500976.1, on the reverse strand, counting down.
TAGTTAAATGTAAGATATATTAATAAATAGTTACTTTAAAATTAGTACTTTGTATCTTAAAATCTCTAGATTATTACAAACAAAGCCTATTGTATAGCATATAATTTGAGCCTTCAGTGCAAGCCAACCCACATCTGGATCCCGAATATAGCCCTTCTATACTCCCACCGTGTATTGGGGTGCACTTCCGTCCTCAATACTATTATTATAATAATAGTATTACTATAATACTATACCGTAATATTATATTACGTGAATTAGAAATATCTTAAGGTAAGCTTCGTGCCTATATGCTTTCAGCACTTATCTTTAACTAACTTAGCTTTCCTGCCGTGCCTATAATATATATTTACTTAAGTGAAAGTAACATCCGCGTTTAAGGTAGGGACATCTCTCAGGTTATGAGTACTCCCCCGTAATTAAGTCGGTTAAGCTATGAGAACTCTCATCTTTTTTAGTTTATTGAGAACCCCCGACTTAATGAAATATTCGGCTTATAAACAACAGGTAAACCAGAGGTTAACAATTAATATAACCTAACTTTAATCCCGCCTTCGTTCCTGGCTACGCAGTAGTCGGAAATGGAGGGGCTAAGTTTTTCCTGTTCCTTTCGTACAAAGGTTAATCCTTATTTTATTCAAATTCCCTCTAGAAGATAGAAACCATACTGTCTCACGACGTATTTAACCCAGCTCATGTAACTTTTTAATCGACGAACAGTCGTACCCTACATAGTTTCTGCATCCATGAGGATAAGTTAAGCCGACATCGAGGTGCCAAACCGCGCACTCATTTTGTACACTCTTGCGCAAATTAGCCTGTTCTACATGTTATCATAATAAATTTTATTTCCATTTTTCACAAAATGGTTCAGACTATGTCTTCATTTTTATTAGAGCGAGCATACGACGTCGTAGTCGCTCGACTACGACGAAGTCGGCTGCTCGCACCCCATAACTTATATAGTTCTTTAGCTCAAATATACTTATTTTCCACTTATTCAACCTTTTACCGCAAAAGATCCTACAGCACGTTTGGATTGAGATAAAGCCGAAATTACACTAGGTTTATAATAACCTCTATATGTAACTGTAGGTAATTTTTTATAAGAAGAATCTATATTTTTTAATCCTCCTTTTCATTTAAATTTAAATTGAGATCTATCTGCTCTATTACGTTTAGTTAATCTTCCTTTAAGTTCTAATCTTATACCTCCTAAATTTTTATATTTAATAGAATTAAATATTTTATTAGAGATATTGCTTCTTATATACTCTTCTTTTTCTCTTTCGTATAAGTCACTGAAGTATTCATATCCTTCAGGCAAGGAAAATTCAGGATTAATACCTAAAATAGAGTCTTCATCTATTAAAGATTTTTTTGCTAATAAAAAATTTAAATAGCAACCGGAATCCTCTCTTACTAAACTATCCGACAGGAGCCCGTAATTATTTAGTACCTGTAAGCACGAAATTATATTTAAATTTGGGTAAATATTTTCAAGTAAAGCGTAATCTTTAGATTTAAAAAAACTAGCCTTTTCCTGTATTCTATTAACTTCAGGTAATTTGGATACTTTTAATAAACTATTCATTACACCTACAAAATTAGAAACATTAGGTTTTCTAATTTTTAAACTTAATATATCAGTAAATATATCAGGACTAAAAGCAACAGATTTTAAGTTTACTATATTAAATTCTATATTATTATTAAATACTCTAGATAACATATTACTTAATTTATGTAAATAAGTATTTTTTTCAAATTTGAATTTATTAAGGTAATAGTTTAATTGGTATTTTCTTAATAAATCTAATTTATCAAGGTATGAATTTTTAAAATGTCTACTTAAATATAATCTTAAATATATATTAAAACATGGTAAAGATTCAGTTAAATATTTATATTTAGAAACTAGAAGTTTTTTTTCATTACGAAGTATGGCGAAGCCCCCCGTTCCATTGCTCTCGAACCCCTGATCCCCCGCAGGGGGATATGGGGTTATGGGGTTCAGGACAGGATATGTAATAAAGCCCTCCTTAATTTTTTGCTTTAATCCCTTTTTAAATGATTTTAATATTTGGTTTTCTCAAAATTTATTATAACCTAGATAATTATTATATACATTATTTTTTTCAGTATTTATAGTATATAAAGTTATTATAGTTTTCGAATTTGTATGTTTTGTTTCCATTTTACTTACATAAATTTTATGTAATAATAAACTTCTTGTTTTTGGAGATATGAATTTTGATCCTATAAATCTATTATTGGCAAAATGTAAATTAAAATAACTTTCTAATACTTTATTTGCATTTTTGCTATCTATAGGTAAATTTTGCATATTTTGTTTATAATATGCATATATAGTATTTTTTCATTCTTTAGATACAGGAGGTAAGTATCTAACATGACCATTATCATTAAATTTAGTATTAAAAGGTGTTAATTTAAAATTATTATTTAAATTAGAACGAAAAATATGGGCGGATTCGCTAAGTATGCCCCGCCTAATTTTATTAGGAGAACTGCCAACCTTTGTTTTTAAAGCTTTAGCCTTCATGTAAATAAATTTTATCTTTTTTTTTTATCTTTTTTTATAAGTGTATGGTAATAAAAATGTTGGGTGTTAAAAAGGATTATTGTTAGCATAACTCACCTTATAGTCGTTGAACGATTTTATCTTATATAATTATGCCAAGATAAATTTCGCTTCAAATTTACTTATCTAAGTAATTCTTGAAATTAACCCAATATATTATCAATAATTTTAGCTCTCTTGGTCCCTACCATCTCCATTCCATTCATACCCCCTCTCCCCCCTTGTTTTCCCCATACCCCATACCCCATTCCCTTATACCCCCTCTCTCATAAAGAGAGAGGGGGGAAAACGGGACGGGGGTCAGGGGGTGCTTTGCCGGGAATGGGGTTCGCGGTAGCAGGCGAGATGGTAGTCGCAGCCAAAGATAGCTTAAAATATTGAAGGACAAACATCCCTAGCGTAGCTTTTCCAATAATCCAAGATCTTTCCTTTTTGCATCTTGTGATCCTATGCCCTGCTTACGCAACTGTAAGATTTGTTGTTAATCAAACAGTATGGCACGAATTAGCCGTTGAGCTTTTCAGGTATTTATCATGACTATTAAGAAATCTCTTAATAACTCAAAAAACATTAGAAAATTTATTCATAATATTTTTTATTATACCGCTATTTTCACTATAGTGAAAAACGTACCTAAATATCCATTCGTATCTACAGCGAGGGTAGATAGAAATAATTTTAGAAGATTAAATATAGTAAAACTACATAAAACCACAAACAACGTTACGGCCAAGCTAAGCGAAGCCAAGCTTGTGCCTATAACAAATAATTTTTAGACACTCCCTTTTACTCTTTAAGGGGTCTGTGCCCCACATAAACTGTCTCCTAACCATATATTCCTTTCTAAGGCTACTTAAAAGTCAGAACTGAGGCTATCTCTCATTTGGGCTTCTGTATTGGCGCCAGAAGCGCCCACTGAAGCCAGAAGCGCCCACTGAATTAGTATTCAACAAGCAAGAGACTCTGAAGTATGATGCGAAAATAAAGGATTTTCATTTTTATTAACCAATTTACCTTATAATCTGAAAATTAATTCATCATACCCAATAATTAGTAACAGTAAAGCTGCATAGGGTCTTCTCGTCTAACTAGAGGTAAACTGTATCTGCACAGTTATTCCAATTTCACTGAGTCAATCATAGAGACAGCTGTTGTATCGTTACATCATTCATGCAAGACCGCATTTAACGGCCAAGGCATTTCGCTACCTTAGGACCCTCACGTTAAGGCCGCCATTAACCGGGGGTTCCTTCAACACCAAATTTTTTAATAATTTAGTTAAATCCGTTAACCAGCCGGGATCGGGCAGACATCACACTCAATACATCGATTTTTAATCTTTTTGCGGAGTGCTTTGTTTTAATTAAACAGTCGTACAACATTATTTTATGCTTCTTCCTTTTTACCCGATATTCATCAGGACTAATGAGCCCTCCTTATCCCGAAGTTACGGTAGTTAATTTGCCGAGTTCCTTTATGATTGTTAGCTCATTTACGCCTTCGTATTCTCTACTAGCTTACTTGTTTCAGATTCTAGGTACGGTATAATATTTATATCTTTAAACTCATCTGTTTTAGTTTGTTGTATTTACTAAATAAAAATATCATTATTACTATTTTTTCCAGAACACTTTTCACTTATTCCCCCTAGCACCTCCTCGACTCCCCTCCCTCCTCCTCAATTAATTGAGGAGGAGGGAGGAGGGGAGAAAAAGGAGGGGGACCAAAATGTTGTCATTTAGTAATTTAGATTTTCTCATCGTTTAAACCTTTAGGTCTATTACTTAGAGGCCGTTACTTTCAAGCTCCTTGCTAATCCATAAGCTTTAGGCGGAGGATTTGAATTCCCAGCTCGCCTCTAGTTAAATAATCTTAACTAAGATTATTTAACTAAGAGGGGGAATCGGGCGGGAACCTTCCTTCTTATTCGTTACTCATGTCACCATTCTCACTTGAATTGATTATCATATATTTCTTCGCTGAAGAAATATCTTAATTTAATTCAACGTTCTGCTACCCCACAAAATTACTATACAATAAATATATATAGTAAAATATGGACAAGGTTTTCGGTATATTGTTTAGATCCGTTAAATTTTCGATGCTTTTAAAACTTAACAAGCGCTCTGTTACGAGGTCTTCAAAATTTGGCTGCTTCTAAGCCCATCTCCTTGTCGACTTTAATAAAAACCTTCTTAATTTCACTTAACTAATAATTTGGAACCTTAACTCTTGTTCTGGGCTGTTTCCCTTTTGACATACAACCTTATCATTCTATGTCCGATAATTCAAGATCCATCTTTGCCATTCCGAGTCTACATACTCACCGATAAAATCTTCACGATCCCCGATATATACAAATCAACATGTTGTTTTTAATGGCTATAACCACTAAAATTTAAACATCTTGTCTGAGATTAAATTCTGTACCTGCTAAGATGTTACTCAAATTGCCTACTGTTATAGGTTTCGCAGAAAACCAGCTATCCTAGTCAGTGTTGTCTTTCACTACCTACCATAATTCCTCGGATATCTTTACAAACGATAACCCGTTCGGACTTTTATAATCCTGATTATGGTAAAATCACCAGGCTTCGGGTCTAACTTTAGACACTATTCGTTATTTTAACGATTGGTTTACCTACGCTTTCACTCGCATCTAATGTTAACTAGGTGACCCATTATGCAAAAGGTACGTTCTCACTTATTTATTTGGCTCGAACTGCTTATAAAACTACTAATTACAATCTTTCTCTCATGATACTTTTCACTGTCGCTTATGTATTATATTTAGCCTTTGAGGAAGGTTCCCCATTTAATTCAAACAGTTTTTTAACCATTTTACTTAATGTTAGTAGGCTACTCTATTTTCACTCACGCTAATCATAGAATCTCTTTTGATTTCTTTTCCTGAAGTTACTAAGATATTTCAATTCACTTCGTTTACTAAAAAACTTCTCTGAGGGTTTATCGTTAGATTCCACGATCTCCCTCCCCCCTTCTCTTTCGATTCCCTGCAATGGAGAGAGAAGAAGGTTGATAAAGGAGAAAGGGCCAATTTTACTAAATATTTCTTTGCTCTCGAACACTCCCCCCTCTCTCCGCCGTACCCCATAATAAATTATGGGGTTCAGAGGAGAGAGAGAGAGGCTATATAAACGTTATCTACATTCAAGCCAGGGCTCTTTGAATGAAAACTTGAATATAAAGATTCTTTTAGAAATATTTAGCATAAAATTGTGGAAAAAAAGCTCTTAACGAAATCATAATGCCCTTTAATACATAGCTAGATTTCCCTAATAGTCTTTGTATCATAATTTTATATAATATAGTTCTATACTATTAATTTCTATTAATTCCTCATACTTCAAACATGCTA
>NW_023500975.1:0-14235 GCF_013390185.1 Colletotrichum aenigma | reverse complement strand
AAAAAGAGAGAGGGTGCGAAGCCGAAAACAGTGGACGGGAATGGGTGGGGCTTCGTGGGGTCAGGCAGGCGTAAAAGGAGTCGGGCATGCCATACTTCGTAGCCAGCCATGCATGCGGTTTCACCTTCGCGACTACGTAGCTAGCCAGCCAGCCGTACTTCGTAATGGAACAGCAGGAATGAAAATGTTACTGAGGATAATTAGAACCTTTATCAAAATCTCTACGTACGACGCAGTCGTAAAAGTTGACCCATTTAATTAGGAGTAATTTTCAAGATCATCCTTTTCATTTGGTTTCTCCGTCTCCATGACCTATATACGCTAGTATAAGTTTATTATGTGTAACTTTTAATGGTGCACTTTCTATGCATAACTTTGATAGTGCATATGTAATGTTTTATATAAGTATTTCTTTAATTATAGGTGCTATGACTTTATGATTTAGAGATATAGTAGCAGAGGGTAAACCTAAATTCAAAAATACATCACATTATTATTTAAATATTGCTCAAAAAATTCCTTCTACTGATATAGAAAAAGCTTTACATACCTATAATACTACTAATGACTTAACAGTATTTAAAAATAATAATAACTTAGGTTATTATTTAGCTGGTCTTTTAGAAGGAGATGGTTCCATATCTCTTCCTTCTTTAGGAGTAACAAGTTTAAATAGAGTATTAAATCCTAGATTAGTATTTACTTCCCATATTAATAATTTAGGAATGTATTTATTTTTACAATCAGAGTTAGGTAATGTGGGGCGTTTTCAAAGATCGAGTGAAAATGTTCTTCGTTATATTATTGGAGATAAGCAAAGTATTATTAAAATTATAAACTTAATACACGGTAAACTTAGAACTCCTAAAAATAAAAGATTTAATGATTTAATCGAGTTTATGAATAAGAAATACTCTTTAAATATACCCGAAAGTTCATTAGATAATAGTAGTTTTAATGATAATAGCTGATTTGCAGGTTTCACAGAAGCAGATGGACATTTCGGTATTAAATACATAGAAAGAAAAAGTAAATCTGAAACACGTAAAAGATCTGTAAGTGAAAATGTTTCTTTAAAATTCAGGATAGATCAGCGTTTATTTGATAAAGCTACATCATCTTCCTTCCCAGAGGGACCGGAACCTTTTATGCAAAATTTAGCTTTATTCCTTAATGTTAGTTTAAAATTATATGAAGTTAAGAATTCTAAAGCATTATCTCTTAGTGTAGAATCTATAAAAACCCAAAGTAATGTTATAGATTATTTTAATAAATACACTTTAATAGGGGATAAGCTTAATGATTTTAAAAAATGGAAAATAGTATATCAGATGATTTTATCCAAAGAACATATTACTGAAGAAGGAAGATTAAAAATAAGAAATTTAATAAATAAATAATAATGATGAATAATGTATAAATGTGCCCTCTTTAAATTTGACAAATTGCTGGAAAACCCTAAGTTAGGATTATCAGCAGGAAACTAAAAGACGGATAAATATCTTTTAGGTCTTCAGAGACTAGATGTTAAAAATTAATACGTTATAATAACCTATTAATTAAGGTATAGTCCAATCAATATAGAGATATACTGATTAATTTTTCTTGACATTTTTAGGAAATCATACTATGGCTGTACAAAAAGGACTTAGCTTAGGAATAATTCTTTTTATAGTATCTGAAGGATTATTCTTCGTAGCTATATTCTGAGCATTCTTCCATAGCGCTTTAACACCTACAGTTGAATTAGGTGCACAATGACCACCTAAAGGTATAGATCCTATAAATCCTTTTGAATTACCTTTACTTAATACAATTATATTATTATCTAGTGGTGCTACAATTACTTACAGTCACCATGCTTTAATTAAAGGAGAAAGAGCAGGAGCTTTATATGGAGCAATAGCTACAGTAGTATTAGCTGTAGTGTTTACAGCTTTTCAAGGGATAGAATATACAGTGTCATCTTTCACTATTAGCGATGGTGCATATGGTACATGTTTTTACTTTGCTACTGGTTTCCACGGATTGCATGTTATAATTGGTACATTATTTATTGGAGTAGGATTATGAAGAATATACGCTTATCACTTAACAGATAACCATCATTTAGGATTTGAAGGTGGGATTCTATATTGACATTTTGTGGATGTTGTATGATTATTCCTATATATATCGGTATACTACTGAGGGTCTTAGGTTCCCACTATTATTGATAGTAGCAAGTATATTTTTATATACTTGAAAACATAGATTGTTTTCTAGGTTATTCTGATATAAGTCTCAACCGGCCTCACTATTAAAAAATAGCCTAAGACCACTACGACCTCTCGAAGCCATCTTTAGAATACCCTTAAACCGATTATGTTTAGTTATTAAGTTAAAGTTTTTAACGCAATATCTATTCCTTGCACCTAGTACACATTCCTGTTTGAATAAATGGAACTACGGTGTAGCCTACATATTGAACAATGATATATTAATTTTTAGATTTATGGATATTTGTGTGGACTATATTGAGATTATGGGTAGTGGTTTTGTATACTATACTTTGCTATTATTATTATATTTTGTATTAATAGGGTGTTACATTTATACAAAATATAATAAAAAATATATAACTCTTTATGATATAATACTGAATGCAGTATTACATTGTAGATTAATATTTGTTCTAGGTAGCTTTGTAGCTATGATCGGAGCATTAGGTAATTATATGTTAAATATAGTTAATTCATCATTTAATCCGTTAGAAGGTAGCAAATTTGTAGGTACAATCTCAGAATGGGGAACTTTAACACTTAAATTTGCAGATTCCGAAGGTGGTAAAGCTATTACTGTCTGAATTATGCTATCTATTTTTTTTTATTTAATATTAATATTATATAAAAAAACAAATCAAAAATTTTGAACAAGATTTATTAGTTTTATGATTGCTTCTATTATATTACGGCACATATTACTTAATTCAGTAGTAGTAGTATTCCCTTCGGATATCGCCGAAATAGCTGTTAATGTATTGACAGCTAAATTAATATTAAACGATCTATTTAAAGAATGTTTTAGCGGATACGACTGATACGATAGCCTCTCACTTAAGAAATTTCTCTATTGACTTCAACCTGTATATCATTGTGATACTACATATGGTGAATGAAGAGAGGAATTAAGTAGGCGTTTCGAGGAGGAACGGACTAAACTAGAAAGGCCGAGATCTTTAGATGCATTTAGTGTTGGAACTATGTTTTATGATCCTGGGATAGGATTTAATGTAATAAATAGAGATTTATCGGATGACGACCTTAAAAGTTTGCTCTTTATAAATGAGAGATGTTACTACAAATCATTTGTATTTGTAAGGGGGGGGGATGATGATAGTTTCTATCCTATCTCTTATGCATATCTTTTACCTGACTTTTTCAACGGGGAACCTTCTGATGTTTCTCCTTTCCCATTTGTAGATAAGTGTGAGATACCACTTTATGAAAAGATTGGTGCATTTCCTGATATACCTTCATTAGTTGAATTCATTAATAATAAAACAGTACTACCAGAAACTGTGGTATTATCAACAGTAGAATATCATGACGGTGATTCTGAAGAAATCGCTCATTTTGTTTTTAGAAAACAACATAATATTGTGCCAACTGTAGTTAGGGATTGAAATGCCCAAAATAAAGTTTTTATAGATATGGGGGATAATAATTATATAAAATATAACCCTTATTATTTAACTGAAGAGATGATTGGTAAGCGTATTGCTATAAAATATGAAGAAGGAAGAATTGTGCCAACTTCTATTATAGTGGATAGATTATACAAGACTAGTGAAGTTAATTATCGTAATTCTTTCTTTAGTAGGTATTGAAGATTTTCTGTAGAACATTTAAAATCTAAGGGAAGGCCTTTTAGTTTAGCGGAATCATTGCGTATAACATATGCTTTAGAAAAATCACCTATTTTCAGAAATATTAACTTTAATAATATTGACTGAAGTAGTGGTAATTCTTCTCAGATGAGAAATAGTGGTAATTCTTCTCCATACCCCCGGAGGGGGTCAGAATAGAAGATAAATAGGGATTTTAGTATAATGGTGAATACATATGACTTTTAATCATTATGATATTGGTTCGAATCCAATAGATCCTAGTTTTTTCTACGACGAAGTATGGCTGGCCCTATGCCGGCTTCGCAGAAGGTCCCCACCGTCCCCCGACGTAGTCGGGGGAAAGGGAATGGGGGGGGGGGGTATCCTTCTTTCATTACGAAGTATGACTACTGCTGGCTACTACGTCGCGAAGCCGTACTTGGTAGCGAAGCCGAAACCGCGACGTAGTCGCGACTACGTAGGGAATGGGAATGGGGTCGGCGAAGCATAGATGACTACTGACCCCGGCTACGCCCATTCGTGCGAAGCCGAAACCGCCTGCCGAAGTATGCCAGCCATACCTCGTTTTCCCTGTCTTTACCCCCCCTTCTCTCCTGACCCCCATTCCCTTATACCCCCTCTCTCATAAAGAGAGAGGGGGAAGACGGGGGTATGGGGACAGAAGAGAAGGGGGGAGGGGGTGAGGTAGAATCGAAAGGCTAGAATTATTAGTGACCTATATGATATTATGTTATATGGTGGAATTAGTATATAAAAGACCTCAAATAGAGTACGGCTGGACTACGAAGCCGAAGACGCGAGCAGCCAGCCGCAGTAAATTAATATATAATAGTAAAACGGTTATCATTTAATGGTAGGATTGCTGTCTTCCAAACAGAGTGTGTTGGTTCGATTCCGACTAACCGTAAAGAACTAATAGCTTAATTGGTAAAGACTTTTCCTGTCACGAAAAGGGATGTCGGTTCGATGCCGACTTAGTTCGAAGGGGAGGGTTAAAAAGGTAAGTCGAAGCTGATACGATGTACTAATGCGATACGCATTACTACATCATGAGACTCCCCCTCCCCCACCTGCGCGCGCAGGGTAGCTTGGCAACTATGGAAAGGTCGCTATAGGTAGGGCAAGATATTTGCTAAATATTGTGTGAAAACACTTGGGCGTTCGAATCGTCCTCTTTCCGTTACTGTCGTTTGACCCCTCCATGCTGGCTGCTATACTTCATTTCCCGACGTAGTCGGGAAGGCGAAGCCGGCATAGCGCCAGCAGTAGTCGGGTGACAGAAGTATGCCAGCCAGCCCGCCAGACCCCCTCTCTCGTCCCCATTCCTTTACCCCCTCTCTCATAAAGAGAGAGGGTGCGAAGCCGAAAACCAGGGACGGGGGGGGGAATGGGGTCGGCGAAGCATGCCAGGCGCGAAAACCGTATCCCTTCCATAGGGTAAATTTTAAAGGGACAATATGAATAATTTATTTATAATAGATGAAATATATACTAGTGGATTTAAAACTGGAGCTCTAGATATTGTTTCTGTATTTGCAATAATATGTGCTATTTTAACAATAGTAAGTAAAAATCCTATAGTTTCAGTTCTATTCTTAATAGGATTATTTGGGGGTGTATCCTCTTATTTAATCTTATTAGGTTTGAATTTTATAGGTTTATCCTACTTAATTGTGTATATAGGAGCTGTATCCATACTATTTCTGTTTATTTTAATGTTAATAAATATTAGAATTAGTGAATTACAAAGTAATACTAAAAATAGTATACCTTTAGCTTTATTTATAACAATATTTTTTAATTACTTAGTTTTCCAATTCTTACCTTATGACCTAGCAATTCTAAATAATACACAAAATGGTTCCGCCTTAAATAATGTGTTATACCATTCATTTTCGAACCCCATTCCTCTGACTACGTCGGGGACAGAAACAGTAAATTCTGATTTATTTTTTGCCACAAGTAGTAGTTGAGATGGTAATTTAATAGAAACAAGCCATATTTCCACAATTGGAAATATATTGTATACAAGTCACAGTATGTGGTTATTATTAGCAAGTTTTATCCTATTATTAGCTATGATAGGAGCAATAGTAATTACTATAAAACCTAAAAATAAAAGGGATTAGCTCAATGGTAGAGCAACCGTTTTACACACGGTAGGTTAAGTGTTCGAATCACTTATTCCTTATTACCCCCTTCCCCCCGGGCGCTGACTACGTCGCGGTTTCACTATACCCCCTCATTCCTCCTCCTTTTTTTCTCCCCTCCTACCTCCTCAATTAATTGAGGAGGAGGGAGGGGAGTCGGAGGTGGGTGCTTCTGATACCCTCCATTCCATACTTCTGACCCCTTCCCCCGGACAGGGGGTAAAGACAGGGAAAACAAGGGGGAATGGGGACGGCTGCCGGTATAGCGGGATGCTGTCAGGGATAAAGTGGTTTCTGCTGACGAAGTATGCCCTCCGCATAGCTTGCGCCGTAATGAAGGATGCATACTTCGTAATGGAGGGGGGAGGGGTCGAAAGAGTATAGTTTAATGGCAAAACAAGGAGCTTCAACCTCCGAATTCTTAGTTCGAGTCTGAGTACTCTTGAAAATGTCATATTCATGCATGCATGCCGTCCCCTTAAGCCATACTTCGTCGACAGGGGGTATAGAAGGGGGCTACGTATTTCCTGCCCTCTCTCATCATGGATAACCCTCCGCTCCACTCCCCCCTTCTCTTCTGTCCCCATAACCCCCCCCTATAAGGGGGGGGGGAGGGTAAAGACAAGTGGACGGGGGTCCGTTCGATGAGAGAAATTAAAGAGGAGGGAATGTAATAGAAATTCTTTAACTTAACGGTAGAGTGCATTTTTGATAAGAATGAAATCCAAGTTCGATTCTTGGAAGAATTAAAAAAGAGAATTGACTGAGTGGTTTAAAGTGCCGGCCTTGAGTTCTGGTATGGGGTTTTCTCCATCATGGGTTCGAATCCCATATTTTCTGAATTACTTTACTTTTTCTGCTTCTATACTTCTGACCCTTTCATTCATTACGAAGTATGGCTACGCCCCCGACCAGGAAATGGGGGATTAGTGGCGGAGATCAAAACCGCGACGTCTCAGCCGTCGCGGCTTCTTTTAATGCAAAGAGGCAAATACAGATTAGGGCCGGGTTGGTTAGGCGCTCCTTTTGGGAAGGAGAATAGTTGCGTTCGAACCGCAATAGTCTGATATGGAATTAATAGAAATGTAATAGATATAGAACATATATTTATATGAAAATATATAAGTATACAAAGAAACTATTAGGGAAATCTAGCTATGTATTAAAGGGCATTATGATTTCGTTAAGAGCTTTTTTTCCACAATTTTATGCTAAATATTTCTAAAAGAATCTTTATATTCAAGTTTTCATTCAAAGAGCCCTGGCTTGAATGTAGATAACGTTTATATAGCCTCTCTCTCTCTCCTCTGAACCCCATAATTTATTATGGGGTACGGCGGAGAGAGGGGGGAGTGTTCGAGAGCAAAGAAATATTTAGTAAAATTGGCCCTTTCTCCTTTATCAACCTTCTTCTCTCTCCATTGCAGGGAATCGAAAGAGAAGGGGGGAGGGAGATCGTGGAATCTAACGATAAACCCTCAGAGAAGTTTTTTAGTAAACGAAGTGAATTGAAATATCTTAGTAACTTCAGGAAAAGAAATCAAAAGAGATTCTATGATTAGCGTGAGTGAAAATAGAGTAGCCTACTAACATTAAGTAAAATGGTTAAAAAACTGTTTGAATTAAATGGGGAACCTTCCTCAAAGGCTAAATATAATACATAAGCGACAGTGAAAAGTATCATGAGAGAAAGATTGTAATTAGTAGTTTTATAAGCAGTTCGAGCCAAATAAATAAGTGAGAACGTACCTTTTGCATAATGGGTCACCTAGTTAACATTAGATGCGAGTGAAAGCGTAGGTAAACCAATCGTTAAAATAACGAATAGTGTCTAAAGTTAGACCCGAAGCCTGGTGATTTTACCATAATCAGGATTATAAAAGTCCGAACGGGTTATCGTTGTAAAGATATCCGAGGAATTATGGTAGGTAGTGAAAGACAACACTGACTAGGATAGCTGGTTTTCTGCGAAACCTATAACAGTAGGCAATTTGAGTAACATCTTAGCAGGTACAGAATTTAATCTCAGACAAGATGTTTAAATTTTAGTGGTTATAGCCATTAAAACAACATGTTGATTTGTATATATCGGGGGATCGTGAAGATTTTATCGGTGAGTATGTAGACTCGGAATGGCAAAGATGGATCTTGAATTATCGGACATAGAATGATAAGGTTGTATGTCAAAAGGGAAACAGCCCAGAACAAGAGTTAAGGTTCCAAAATTATTAGTTAAGTGAAATTAAGAAGGTTTTTATTAAAGTCGACAAGGAGATGGGCTTAGAAGCAGCCAAATTTTGAAGACCTCGTAACAGAGCGCTTGTTAAGTTTTAAAAGCATCGAAAATTTAACGGATCTAAACAATATACCGAAACCTTGTCCATATTTTACTATATATATTTATTGTATAGTAATTTTGTGGGGTAGCAGAACGTTGAATTAAATTAAGATATTTCTTCAGCGAAGAAATATATGATAATCAATTCAAGTGAGAATGGTGACATGAGTAACGAATAAGAAGGAAGGTTCCCGCCCGATTCCCCCTCTTAGTTAAATAATCTTAGTTAAGATTATTTAACTAGAGGCGAGCTGGGAATTCAAATCCTCCGCCTAAAGCTTATGGATTAGCAAGGAGCTTGAAAGTAACGGCCTCTAAGTAATAGACCTAAAGGTTTAAACGATGAGAAAATCTAAATTACTAAATGACAACATTTTGGTCCCCCTCCTTTTTCTCCCCTCCTCCCTCCTCCTCAATTAATTGAGGAGGAGGGAGGGGAGTCGAGGAGGTGCTAGGGGGAATAAGTGAAAAGTGTTCTGGAAAAAATAGTAATAATGATATTTTTATTTAGTAAATACAACAAACTAAAACAGATGAGTTTAAAGATATAAATATTATACCGTACCTAGAATCTGAAACAAGTAAGCTAGTAGAGAATACGAAGGCGTAAATGAGCTAACAATCATAAAGGAACTCGGCAAATTAACTACCGTAACTTCGGGATAAGGAGGGCTCATTAGTCCTGATGAATATCGGGTAAAAAGGAAGAAGCATAAAATAATGTTGTACGACTGTTTAATTAAAACAAAGCACTCCGCAAAAAGATTAAAAATCGATGTATTGAGTGTGATGTCTGCCCGATCCCGGCTGGTTAACGGATTTAACTAAATTATTAAAAAATTTGGTGTTGAAGGAACCCCCGGTTAATGGCGGCCTTAACGTGAGGGTCCTAAGGTAGCGAAATGCCTTGGCCGTTAAATGCGGTCTTGCATGAATGATGTAACGATACAACAGCTGTCTCTATGATTGACTCAGTGAAATTGGAATAACTGTGCAGATACAGTTTACCTCTAGTTAGACGAGAAGACCCTATGCAGCTTTACTGTTACTAATTATTGGGTATGATGAATTAATTTTCAGATTATAAGGTAAATTGGTTAATAAAAATGAAAATCCTTTATTTTCGCATCATACTTCAGAGTCTCTTGCTTGTTGAATACTAATTCAGTGGGCGCTTCTGGCTTCA
The DNA here is from genome assembly GCF_013390185.1 of Colletotrichum aenigma. Classification (NCBI taxonomy): domain Eukaryota; kingdom Fungi; phylum Ascomycota; class Sordariomycetes; order Glomerellales; family Glomerellaceae; genus Colletotrichum; species Colletotrichum aenigma. The sequence continues at coordinate 4,672 of NW_023500975.1, read as the reverse complement.
GTGGGCGCTTCTGGCGCCAATACAGAAGCCCAAATGAGAGATAGCCTCAGTTCTGACTTTTAAGTAGCCTTAGAAAGGAATATATGGTTAGGAGACAGTTTATGTGGGGCACAGACCCCTTAAAGAGTAAAAGGGAGTGTCTAAAAATTATTTGTTATAGGCACAAGCTTGGCTTCGCTTAGCTTGGCCGTAACGTTGTTTGTGGTTTTATGTAGTTTTACTATATTTAATCTTCTAAAATTATTTCTATCTACCCTCGCTGTAGATACGAATGGATATTTAGGTACGTTTTTCACTATAGTGAAAATAGCGGTATAATAAAAAATATTATGAATAAATTTTCTAATGTTTTTTGAGTTATTAAGAGATTTCTTAATAGTCATGATAAATACCTGAAAAGCTCAACGGCTAATTCGTGCCATACTGTTTGATTAACAACAAATCTTACAGTTGCGTAAGCAGGGCATAGGATCACAAGATGCAAAAAGGAAAGATCTTGGATTATTGGAAAAGCTACGCTAGGGATGTTTGTCCTTCAATATTTTAAGCTATCTTTGGCTGCGACTACCATCTCGCCTGCTACCGCGAACCCCATTCCCGGCAAAGCACCCCCTGACCCCCGTCCCGTTTTCCCCCCTCTCTCTTTATGAGAGAGGGGGTATAAGGGAATGGGGTATGGGGTATGGGGAAAACAAGGGGGGAGAGGGGGTATGAATGGAATGGAGATGGTAGGGACCAAGAGAGCTAAAATTATTGATAATATATTGGGTTAATTTCAAGAATTACTTAGATAAGTAAATTTGAAGCGAAATTTATCTTGGCATAATTATATAAGATAAAATCGTTCAACGACTATAAGGTGAGTTATGCTAACAATAATCCTTTTTAACACCCAACATTTTTATTACCATACACTTATAAAAAAAGATAAAAAAAAAAGATAAAATTTATTTACATGAAGGCTAAAGCTTTAAAAACAAAGGTTGGCAGTTCTCCTAATAAAATTAGGCGGGGCATACTTAGCGAATCCGCCCATATTTTTCGTTCTAATTTAAATAATAATTTTAAATTAACACCTTTTAATACTAAATTTAATGATAATGGTCATGTTAGATACTTACCTCCTGTATCTAAAGAATGAAAAAATACTATATATGCATATTATAAACAAAATATGCAAAATTTACCTATAGATAGCAAAAATGCAAATAAAGTATTAGAAAGTTATTTTAATTTACATTTTGCCAATAATAGATTTATAGGATCAAAATTCATATCTCCAAAAACAAGAAGTTTATTATTACATAAAATTTATGTAAGTAAAATGGAAACAAAACATACAAATTCGAAAACTATAATAACTTTATATACTATAAATACTGAAAAAAATAATGTATATAATAATTATCTAGGTTATAATAAATTTTGAGAAAACCAAATATTAAAATCATTTAAAAAGGGATTAAAGCAAAAAATTAAGGAGGGCTTTATTACATATCCTGTCCTGAACCCCATAACCCCATATCCCCCTGCGGGGGATCAGGGGTTCGAGAGCAATGGAACGGGGGGCTTCGCCATACTTCGTAATGAAAAAAAACTTCTAGTTTCTAAATATAAATATTTAACTGAATCTTTACCATGTTTTAATATATATTTAAGATTATATTTAAGTAGACATTTTAAAAATTCATACCTTGATAAATTAGATTTATTAAGAAAATACCAATTAAACTATTACCTTAATAAATTCAAATTTGAAAAAAATACTTATTTACATAAATTAAGTAATATGTTATCTAGAGTATTTAATAATAATATAGAATTTAATATAGTAAACTTAAAATCTGTTGCTTTTAGTCCTGATATATTTACTGATATATTAAGTTTAAAAATTAGAAAACCTAATGTTTCTAATTTTGTAGGTGTAATGAATAGTTTATTAAAAGTATCCAAATTACCTGAAGTTAATAGAATACAGGAAAAGGCTAGTTTTTTTAAATCTAAAGATTACGCTTTACTTGAAAATATTTACCCAAATTTAAATATAATTTCGTGCTTACAGGTACTAAATAATTACGGGCTCCTGTCGGATAGTTTAGTAAGAGAGGATTCCGGTTGCTATTTAAATTTTTTATTAGCAAAAAAATCTTTAATAGATGAAGACTCTATTTTAGGTATTAATCCTGAATTTTCCTTGCCTGAAGGATATGAATACTTCAGTGACTTATACGAAAGAGAAAAAGAAGAGTATATAAGAAGCAATATCTCTAATAAAATATTTAATTCTATTAAATATAAAAATTTAGGAGGTATAAGATTAGAACTTAAAGGAAGATTAACTAAACGTAATAGAGCAGATAGATCTCAATTTAAATTTAAATGAAAAGGAGGATTAAAAAATATAGATTCTTCTTATAAAAAATTACCTACAGTTACATATAGAGGTTATTATAAACCTAGTGTAATTTCGGCTTTATCTCAATCCAAACGTGCTGTAGGATCTTTTGCGGTAAAAGGTTGAATAAGTGGAAAATAAGTATATTTGAGCTAAAGAACTATATAAGTTATGGGGTGCGAGCAGCCGACTTCGTCGTAGTCGAGCGACTACGACGTCGTATGCTCGCTCTAATAAAAATGAAGACATAGTCTGAACCATTTTGTGAAAAATGGAAATAAAATTTATTATGATAACATGTAGAACAGGCTAATTTGCGCAAGAGTGTACAAAATGAGTGCGCGGTTTGGCACCTCGATGTCGGCTTAACTTATCCTCATGGATGCAGAAACTATGTAGGGTACGACTGTTCGTCGATTAAAAAGTTACATGAGCTGGGTTAAATACGTCGTGAGACAGTATGGTTTCTATCTTCTAGAGGGAATTTGAATAAAATAAGGATTAACCTTTGTACGAAAGGAACAGGAAAAACTTAGCCCCTCCATTTCCGACTACTGCGTAGCCAGGAACGAAGGCGGGATTAAAGTTAGGTTATATTAATTGTTAACCTCTGGTTTACCTGTTGTTTATAAGCCGAATATTTCATTAAGTCGGGGGTTCTCAATAAACTAAAAAAGATGAGAGTTCTCATAGCTTAACCGACTTAATTACGGGGGAGTACTCATAACCTGAGAGATGTCCCTACCTTAAACGCGGATGTTACTTTCACTTAAGTAAATATATATTATAGGCACGGCAGGAAAGCTAAGTTAGTTAAAGATAAGTGCTGAAAGCATATAGGCACGAAGCTTACCTTAAGATATTTCTAATTCACGTAATATAATATTACGGTATAGTATTATAGTAATACTATTATTATAATAATAGTATTGAGGACGGAAGTGCACCCCAATACACGGTGGGAGTATAGAAGGGCTATATTCGGGATCCAGATGTGGGTTGGCTTGCACTGAAGGCTCAAATTATATGCTATACAATAGGCTTTGTTTGTAATAATCTAGAGATTTTAAGATACAAAGTACTAATTTTAAAGTAACTATTTATTAATATATCTTACATTTAACTAAGGTTATAAGCCTTAGTATGTCTGGTTAGCATAAAAGTAATGCAATTGTTTTGTAATCAATAGACGCAAGCGCGATACTTGCACTGGGCTTATATAGGATTAGTAGTCAAGTGGTAAAGACATAGCTCTTTCAATGCTACATACGCGGGTTCAAACCCCGCCTAGTCTAAGCGGGTTGATGTAATAGTAACATATTTGACTCATGATCAAATCATAAAGGTGCGAATCCTTTATCCGTATAATAGAGGCTATAACTTAATTGGTAAAGTGTACTGCTCATAACAGTAATGATAAGTGTTCAACTCACTTTAGCCTTATTCATAAATCCGAGTGCTGGAATAGGTAGACAGGGTATTCTTAAACAATACTGATGAGATTTCGTGAACGTTCGAGTCGTTCTTCGGATATTTGAATAACATTCAAGTCAGATTTGCCCATATCGACCGGGACAGGTGGGGGGGGGCTTCTGACCCCCTCATTCCCCGTCCCCCGACGTCCCCTCTTTTTCCCCCCTCCCACCTCCTCAATGAATTGAGGAGGAAGGTGGGGGGACCGAGAGAGGGGACTACGGGGGGAGAGGGGGGGGTGCTTCTGACCCCCTCATTCCGCCTGGCTAGCGAAGCATGCATGGGTTTTCTGGGTCCATACTTCTGACCCCCATTTCTTGCTCTGACGATCCCTCGTCCCCTACCCCCAAAGGGGGTCGCGGGGAAAGGGAGAGCAAGAAATTAAGAAGGGGGTATGGACAGGGGGGTATGGGGATATAGTTTAACTGGTAAGACTTTGATTTTGCATATCAACATTTCAGGTTCGATTCCTGATGTCTCCATTTTAAGCTCGTGAAGCTCAATTGGTCGAGCGAATATTGAAGCTATTTAGGTTATAAGTTCAAGTCTTAATCTCGAGCCTAAAAAAGGGGATGATGAACTTGGTAAACATGGCTGGTTTAGGACATCTGATATTAAGTATCTTACCCGTTCAAGGTCGGGTTCTCTTTAAAACTTATGTTGTGACTACTGGGTAAGTCATAATTTTTGGTATTTACTATGAGTGTTCGCCTCCACTCCACCATAAGGTGGATATTTTCTAGTTAAAGGAAACTTCATCGACTTTACATATCCCCTCTTTACCCCCTTCTCTCCATTCCCCGA
>NW_023500974.1:0-14309 GCF_013390185.1 Colletotrichum aenigma | reverse complement strand
GATATAGATAGAAGAGATGGAGAGAAAGTAAAGTTTGGTTAGGGTTACAGCAAGAGTAGAGGGTTAGGGATAGATTTAAGAAAAGAGATTAGATATAGAGCAGAAGGGGATAGTTAGGGGTAAGGTTAAGGGGAAGATTTAAGGAAGACAAAAGCAAGAGGTTAGGGATAGATTTAAGAAAAAGGGTAGGGATAGATAAAAGGAAAGGGTTAGGGATAGATTTGAGAAAAAGGGTAGGGATAGATAAAAGGAAAGGGTTAGGGATAGATAGAGGCCAGTAGACAGGTGTGTAGGGGTGATAGGTAGATGGGGTATGGGACGGACGATGTGTAGATGAGGTGTGTAGACGGGGGAGAAAGAGGGCAGTGTCAGGGGCGTTTAAAGAGGGCGAAGTTTACAGATGGCGTGTAGGAAATAGGTGAGAGGGTAGTATATGGCCGCCCATGTTACATGTAGTGGAGGTGGTGAAGGTGGTGAAGGTGGTGAAGGTGGTGAAGGTGGTGAAGGTGGTGAAGGTGGTGAAGGTGGTGAAGGTGGTGAAGGTGGTGAAGGTGGTGTGGTGAAGGTGGTGAAGGTGGTGAAGGTGGCGAAGGTGGTGAATATGGTGGACGTGGTGTGGTGAAGGTGGTGGACGTGGTGGACGTGGTGAAGATGGTGAAGATGGTGAAGATGGTGAAGATGGTGTGGTGAAGGTGGTGAATATGGTGGACGTGGTGGCACCAAACGCGTATGTGGGTGTGTAAAGGCCGGAGGGCGGACGAGGCGTGGTTCCCGGTATACGTATGTACACGGCGGGTGACGGGTGGAACGGCCGGGTAGGCGTGTCCCGGCGACGGCGGTGTCGAAGGCGTCAGACGCGTCGGTGTGATGGACGGGGCGGACGCGGGACGGCGGCCCCACCGGGTGCGTGAAACGCCGTGTGGAACCCGGGACGACGGACGACGGACGACGGACGCGGCCCCACCCCCGTTCGCATCGGGTTAGGGTTAGGGCCAGAAACCCTAACAGTTAGGAGTCTAATCCCTAAACCAAATTTGGTTTGACAATTGGTTAGGATTGGTCGAAAAAATCTGCGCACGGTCCTGGTTTCTTATCAGAAAAGGTACAACACCAAAAAAATGGTTCGCCTATAGTAAAAACGGTCCTTGAGATACATTTCCTTCTCACAAGTGACCTTGTACGTAATCACACATTCATTTCTTAACTCGAATCACGCAATCCAGCACAGTAACCAGATTCCCACCTTAGAAACGGTTATAATACCCCTTCAGCCCAGGCATTAACAAGTCATTATGTACCTGCATAATAGCCCTAGATACATGTATCTATGTTCATGATAATTCCAATCGTATGAACTCCAGTACTCGACGTCCTGATGTCTGCGATGCACGCTTTTAGAGAGCTTCAGCTACATGATGACTACAAACTACATCTTCCATTGTTTTTTCTAGATTTTTTCCATCTATCTCATAATTGATATCGCACGAACTAGACCGACGCAGTAAGTCCAATATACTTACACAGAGATTGCCCACCTAAACTCCTCTACAGGTACTCATAGAACCTGTTAGCTACACCACAGTCCCATAATCCTTGTTCCCCTCACGTTCTCTAGGTATGTCTAACCAATAGTTGTGGTATTATTTGACCCACACTGAAACCCGCATAATCATTTTCGGTGTTGTGATCAAGTTACCGTTTTTATTGGCTAACCCACGTATGCGGTCTCCGTTCCGGATGTAAATCATCACACTAACCTAACCGTGGTCTCACCCTAGAAATCCGTGACTTTAAGCCTTGTATTGAATGGACTATCTCAAGTTCTACTGCCTTTATTTCTTCTATATAAAGTAGTACATTCCTCTGATGAAGATGTGATCCTAATTCCACATCAACCTTCACTTTTTTTATCAGTAATATCAAGCATCCCTTCCTAAATCCATACATCAACATCACCATGACAGGCACCTCAGAGGGGACGCTGAAGCGTGGCCGGGGTCGTCCGCGGAAGCATCCATTGAGGCCCGAAGATACGCCTCAGCCGAAGCGTGGACGTGGTCGGCCTCGAAAGCGTCCTCCGCTGGAGCAAACTGGTCATCATGTGAAGCTCCGACGCGGTCGGTCGCGGAAGCCTCAGGCTAGTCCTCCCACTGCGACCCCACCGTCTGGACAAAAACCACTTCCCAGAGTTTCACCAGACCCATCTTTCTCCCCCTCCCGTCACATTCGTCACCTATCCCTCGACTACATCTATCCAAAATATTCTTCTTTTTCCTCACCTGAACCCGAAACGCCTGTCGATAGTGCACGAAATGGCACCGGCACAGACTCCGGCCCTGGTTTATCGTTTTCGAAAGATATCTCCAAACCAGCCCCTGCAGGTCCCACGTCTCCTGCCGCCGGCGTAGGTCCCACTACTTCGCCATCTACTTTATCTCATCCCATCAACAAGATATCTTCGTCGACAATCCCTCACATTTACCCACCGTCCAGGGACAGCGAAGCTCTTCCTAGAGCAATGATGCAAATAAATGGTATGTGTAATGCATTCTTGCTATGTTTTTGTAACTCACATTAGAGTTCATATTAAAAATGGACTTGCTAACAGGTTAGGTAAAGCTCTTGACACTGCAGAATGCCCTTCCCTCCCTTTCCGAGAATGCGTCAAGGCCTCTCCTGAACTATTTTGCACCACTACCTCCTTTGCACAAGGCGATTGCCATTCACCTGGACCCGGGTCCTCGCAGTCGTCCGTCTCGTTCAAGTCACAGATTCCCATAACACCTGTACCTTACTCACCAGAGCTGTCATGTACGACCCCTACAGCAGGAGAAAGGGATTCGTGAGCATAGCAACCCTTCTATATGAAGTTGTAGTATAATATCGTTATTGTATAGACTTTGTCGATCATCAGAACCATCATGCTACAGTGATTGAAGACCCTCTTGAATGTAGCTTGCGATTGGTCGTGAGAAGAAGGACATAGGATATATCCAGATAGAGTTACTTCTTGTTTAATATGTAGATCTCGCCTAACAGTTATGCAACTACTATCTTAATACGTCACCTCATTAACAATCGAGTCAACCGAATATCATACAATGAATTTTCTACTGTTAACCTAGTGCCTAGGTCGAAAAGAACTTCGTTCTTACGATGAGGTAAGTTTACCTGTCCACAATATCAGGACACTAGAACGAGTTAGGGTGGCAGTAATATTCCACATCGCTAGCAACAACAGTGCCTGTCTGAAGGCCCTCTCTATCCGTCTATGTTATAATGTTCTATCGAAAAAGGTTAAGAATAGCGGTGTATTTAATCCGTTGGCTACGCAGTTAGTATGATAGGTGCGGCCCTATCCTCGTAGTATTCATCAAGCGACGCCCCAGCAGAGTTCCAATCGTTAAATTGAAATTCGCAACGCCGAAGAGGATTGAGGAATGTAGAGGAAGAGGGGTCTAGTGAGGAATCTCCGCAGTGTGGCGAGGTACATCAGGTCATCGCTATAGTATACTGAGAGGTTCATAGAGATTAGCAACCTGCTTTACGATAACCTCAGCACGCAGAGGATATGCGAAAAGCCATCCAAAAGCCCCAGATTGAAGCTAAGTAACGCCACCACACATATGTGCCGTAGTCTATTCTCACATACGCTTGAAACCGCGGAGAATGAGTTGGCAGCAGTGCATAGGTGTAGTGTATTATAGTAATTAATGGATAAAACTAGGATGAAGAACCATTTGCGAAAAGACGAGATGGATTAATTGGTGTTGAATATGGTGGCGTAGGTGTGCAGACCACCCCAAAAGAGCCGTGTCTTTCCACTTTTCTCTTCCTGAGATATGACCGAAATGATTGGCCCGAAATGGTTCCCAGTTATTGCTTTTGCTGCCCCTCCAGCCAAGCTCTCAGGGATCACTATCCCATGTTCACAATCTCCAACGTCTCAGCCGCAGCCGCTCCTTTTAACCATTTTCATTCGTCACGTACGGTTTTCGAAACCCACTCAATCAAACAACTCCCGACACCGTTCTGTTCCCGAAGGAGCCGACACCTTAACCGGATAAGAACCTTATGTAGCTGCGGTGGGTCGTGATACCATTCACACCATTTCGTGGCCAATGAAATCGGTAGAAACCGATCTACACTCATACGACGTCCTCACTCCCTACCACAGTCTTACACCTATACAGATTTGCAGCAAAAGACACGTCAATAATACCCAGAAGCATGCTAAGCCTGATCGCTACTTCTGGCTTATTTATTCTACCGTCGCTGAACATGACGTTTGCACTTTTCAGTCTGGGAACACTACCCTCAAACTGCATTCATTTTTGCCTTTCCAATCTCAGTACCCTCGTTCATGGAGTAACCACGTGCCCTTCTTCCTCCCCATATCTTGTTAATAATTTCTTCCACCCTTCTTCCCTATCTGTCGCATTAAAGCCACCATCTTGCTAGCATTCGCCGCCCATTGCAGCTCAATCCAGATATCGTCCGTTTGGAAACAGACCGAACAACCGTTGCGTTTCGTCTCAGCTGCGTCTATCGCAGTGTTGTTGTTGTTGTTGTTGTTGTTGTATTTAACGCCGTGGCGGCAAGGGCGCAGCCGCCCTTGCGGCCGACCTCCCGAGGGGTATATGGCGTGGAGGGCCGCAGGCTCAAGCTATATACTCTACAGTACACGCCTCTTCCTAACGTCCTCCAAATCTTGCCCATAGGCTACTATGTGTTCTATCCGTCCCTAGTTCCCGCTGGTTCCCTGGTTCCGTTATACTCGTCAGTTCCTCTACGAGGGGGGGGGGGTTCGTTACTAAGGCCTAGGTTCAGACCTAGGCCCTAGTACCGCGGGCAGATCTTCCGGAAGAAATCTGTCACGCAGAGAAAGGCCTGGAAGCCTTCATGATCAGTGATTAGCCCCTTGTAGTATCGATCCAGAGATCCTATTGGTCCTATAGGCTCCTGTGGACTAGAGGGGTGGAGGGTGGGCCACTGAAGCCTCCTCGCTAAGGTCTTTCGGCAGTAGACTAGGTGGTCTGCCTCCTTTGCCTCCCCACAGGAGCAGGTAAGCAGTGCTTCTGTATGGTTAAAGCGTTGATGGTATTGTTCGAAGTCTCCATGGCCTGACCGGGCTGCTAGGAGATGATGGAGTATAGCCCGTGGCAGGGCTAGTTCAGGGGGGCAGGCAAGGGAAGCCTTAAGCCCTAGTTGGGTATAGCGGGGTGTTGCATCTTGCTTCCACCATTTTCTATACTGGCGGCATATACGTTCTCTAGCTAGCCGTTTGATCCCTGACAGGGTGGCTAGTTGGCCCCTAGGGGCTGGCATGGTTGTGCCCTCCTTGGCTAGGCTGTCTGCTTCCTCGTTCCCTTTGATGCCTTCATGCCCTGGGGACCAATGGGTTCGTATGTCATACGTCCTAGCTGCCTCTTGGATCTCAAGGAAGGCCGCTTGTGAGGAGTCTGGGACCCTGCCTCGGATCCCCTGGATAACGCTGGTATTATCGATACAGATATGTATAGGCTGGCCCTGGGAGGTAAGGAGGGCCCGTCGGAGCCCTGCCCTCGCCCCCTCAGCCTCCCCATCAAACACTTCTGCTAAGCTGAGGCGGCCGCAGCCCTGGGCTATACGTTTGTTCTTACGGTATATAACAAAGCCAAACCCTGTAGCGCCATCAGGGGCCTTAGAGCCGTCTGAGTAGATAATAGTATGCTTATCTGGCACAGTCTTAAGCCAGGCCTGGAAGATCCTTGCTGCTGCTTCCTTCGTCTGTGTGACTATAGGGTGGTGAGACCCTAGGGGGTATTGCGGCTGTAGGAGTGCTGGCCTTGGGCACCTAGGTAAGAGGCCAGCTGTTCTTTGGAGCCTGGTCTGCTGCCGCCCTGGCTGTAGAAGCCTTGGGACCAAGGGATGTTGTTGGTCAACCTTCTGTAGGCGTGTAGCGAAGCGTAGTCGCGCTGCCTCAAGGGCCACCTCTGCTGTTGGTAGGCCAGCATCTCGGATGAGGGCACTGGTTGGTGTGGTCCTCCAGACAGGTAGGATAGCCCTTGCTGCTGCTGTAATAACTCTTCCGACTCTACAGGCTAAACCCTTCTGTCCTGTGCCGACTATACTGGTGCTGCTGTTCAGGGCTGGTCTGGTCAAGCCTGCATACCAGGTCTCAGCTCCATATAGGGCTATTGGGAGGGCGCAAGCAATAGCTGCTTTTCGAACTGCAGCTGCTGGGAGCCCCCCTTTTGTGTTTGTAAGGTGCTGTAGGAAATAGGCTACCTTCTTTGCTGCTGCTACTTTTATTCCTACATGGTGTTGGAAGGTGAGTCTCCTATCAAACCAGACCCCTAACCATCTTATAGGCTTTATTGAGGCCTTGATAGTTAGGCCTCTGGCTTGGATATCTGGTAGGTCTGTTGTCTGTTGATGTTTTCTGCTGAAGTGGATTGCCTCACACTTAGCTGGGTCAAAGGCGACTTTATTTTCTGTTCCCCAGCTGAGGATGCTACTGATCTCCTGGCCTAGGGCTGTAGCGTTCTCTTCTAGCGAGGGGCTAGTAGCTACTAAGCCTATATCATCTGCATAGCCAAACCGTAGCTTCCGATCATCAGCTAGGATATCAGCTATATAGAGCAGGAAGAGGATAGGGGATAGTGGAGAGCCTTGCGGTAGTCCACAGGATAGAGGGAAGTCCTCTGTAGTAGTATCCTCTAGCCTGACGCAGGCTGTTCGGCTAGAGGTGAAGGTGTAGATCAGTCTGATCAGGCTACTAGGCCAGCCCTGCTGTCGTAGCCTGACAATAAGTCGGTTTCGTAAGACGGAATCAAACGCCCCCTTGACGTCCATTGTTGCTAGCGTCGCAGTAAGCCCTGTATCTAGAGCCCTCTCAATCTCATGGGTTAGACAGGTTGTCAGGTCGACTGCAGCCCTCCCTGGTAGGGCTCCAACCTGCTGTGGGCTGGCAACCCCTTCTAGGATAGTAAGGTAGGCCATCCTCTTTGCTATCAGCCGCTCTAAGCCTTTGCCTAAGCAGGACAGCAGGGATATTGGGCGCCAAGACCCAGTCTTAGAGAAATCTGTTTTCCCTGGCTTCTGGGTCATGACAATTTCCGCATTGCGGAAGGGTCTAGGAAAATAGCCTACTTGAACGCAGGCCTGGAAGAGCTGTTGTATAGGCTTGGCTACTAATCCCCAGGTGCATTGTAGCAACTTTGTAGTAATCCTATCAGTCCCAGGGGTTGTAGCTTTTGTCAGAGTAGCCTGGCGTACTTCCTCTATGCTAACTGTATTCTGCCAGGGTATAATACGACTTACAACCACTGGGGTACTAAAAGGGTTCCCAGATAGGTCGTCTGTAGCACTAAATCGCTCAAGTAGAGCCTTTCGCAAGGCTTGGGCTTTATCGTGGGTATTGCTGATCGTCTGCCCTTCCACTATTAGAGGCGGAGCTTTAACTGCTAGGCTAGACTTCCGCCAGCCTATAATTTTATATAGGTCTTGGTCTGTCTTAGCCTCTTCGATCTTAGCAGTCCAGTAGGTGCGTTTCGCCCTTCTCACAGTTGTTAGGAAGACTTTTTGCTCCTCTAGGATAGGGGGAGGTATGACCAGCCCAGGTTCTTGGGCCTGTTGGCGCCTAGCCTTAATAGCAGCTTGGTGGGCTACTGAGCATTCTTCTGTCCACCAGGGGGCTCCCCTACCCTGATTAGTCCGTCTCTTGCCTACAGCTTGAATAGCTGTATGGAAGAGGCTGACCAGTTGGGCAGCTAGGGTGTCCAGCTCTGCTGGGTTGGGCAGTTCCCCTAGAGTAGGTAAGGCTGTAGCCCCAGCCTTTACTAGGTCGATCAGCCGTGGTAGGGCTGACTCCGGGACTGAGAGCTGGTTATCCTGGCGTCCCTGTTCCTGGGCCCTACTCATAGGGATAGTTGTTGTGATGGCTTCGTGGTCAGCCCCTGGGTGTAGGTGTGGGCGTAACACTGAGGGTGCTTGGAGGCATCTTTCCATTACCTCGAAGCTGCTAGTATTTACTACGAAGAGCTGGATTCTGTTAGCGTTAGCATCTGGTCTCGCTGTGGTAAGCGCCCTATTTCTTCTTGAAAATAAGTTAAGTATAAGGCAATAATACTAAGGGGAGCAGTAGACATAATTAGAGAGACTATCCATAGCTAAATCACCTCATATACTCATTCGATGCGGTACTAGAGTTATCCAAGGCCACTATGGCTTCACGTGCTAAGTCCTTAGTGTACTTGACTACTCTCTTCATCTCTTTAACTTATGATAGAGAGCATAGACAGACACTTGCTTTAATCATAGACACCCAAGATATTAATACTGACCTATCATGAGAATCAAGCCGGCCACATACAGAGGAAGGTAAAGGGGGCAAAAGCATATGAGAGGTTCAATATTAAAACGAAGAACAAGTAAATTATGCACATATTAACCAACCCCACGTAGTTGTAACGACTCTTCCGTTTTTCTTTTCTTTTCTTTTCTTTCTGTTGAGAGAATGGTGAGGGCTTGGTCAATTGGTTGGCTGGTTGGCTGGTGGCTTGGTTGGTTGGTTGCTTGGTTAGTAAGGTAGATTAGGAAACCGCGAAAGCAAATCAGCCAGGGGAGTGGAGGGGGAAAGAAGAAAGAAAGAACCATTATGCTTACAGCCTTTGATGCGATCAATAACTTTTACAATCTCATGATATACACGCTACGCTCTCATGGAAGCAGTACGTCACTGCATTAGCAAGACCAACAAACTGGCTGGAGACTTGCAGCGCTGCTGATACCGAGCTAAACGTCTTAGCTTCAGAAGTCTCTATGATTCCGCTCAACAGGCTGGGCATCCAGAGAATTATGTATAAGATAGGACAGGATTTCAGCAGTATCATGCGCTTAATGCGCCGCTCTGACGTCTGGGTCTGCTTTTTGGTAGAAAGATTAGCCATCATTGCAGCCGTGACGTTTGACGATACACCGTCTTTTGCGACGGTGGTGTCTCTGCTGGGGTTCCATCTGTACTCCAGGAGGCGGGAAGCTCCCCACGGTTGAGGAATACATGACTGGCTTGCAGTCCCACCTCCGCTGTTATATTCCGCAGTATCTTCTCCGTTGGTGAAATCTGAGCAGTCCCTGACTCTCTGAAGAAGCGTTGCTGTAAGTGCCTGTGTAGTTTGTAGAGGACGTCGTTCACCTAATGCCCTAACGTGTGTTTGTTGCTCCCTGGTGCCTAATCGACCAATGCCCGCCCCCCTCGGTCCGAATACCTGGCTCGTATCCGGACTGGTTTCGTTCTGCCGCGACGTCTCCGAGCGTACCGTCGTGTGTGGCTTCTTTTCCTTGTGGACTCTGGCCGCGGAAGGAGCACGCGGAGCCAACGGCCCAGCTTGCTGCCCACTTTGATCATCAGCAGCACTGCCGCATCTGCTATCCGATTCTCCTAAATACCTAGTTAGAGCGTACTCTGAGGCGCGGGAAAGGGAACACTTCGTACGTTTTGCCCGGCTGTCTTGCAAGCACCTCATAGGCGTACCCCACATAAGCCTGGTTGGTGTGAAGTTTCTTCCTCGTGGCTCGAGTATGGCCATTGTCGTCGGGCGTACTGTTAGTGATCCGGTATCGCACGAAAGCCAGGACGTACTAGCGGCGGGGCGAGGACGTTGGCTGAGATAGCACCAGACGAAAGTGTAGATGCAAACGGTAGTGGATATGATCCACAGACGCCAGACATAGGTGAGGCCAAGTCGAAGGTTGGGCCGGTCCCGCGCAATCCAGCAGCAGTTCCCGCCAACTGGCTCTATCACACCGATCCTAGCAGCCAAGGCACTAGTAGTAATCGGAATAAGCCATACGCAGCAGCAGATTGAGAATCTCTTAAGTGATGAGCTGTCCGCCATACTTGTTCTCTGCCATATCACCAGAAGCGTGGCTATAGCGATGGCGAGGATGGAGAAGTCGGATGCTTGCGTTGAGAGCTGACTAAACACGCCGTTCAAGACGCACGCTATTCCGCGTTGTAATTCCTGGTCCCTAACGTAGATGATCCCCGATATAGTGTTATTAGCTGAGTTAATGACTTCTTTGCGTTGATGGTCGTCTTGGTTAGTGTCTCATCCCGCTTAACATTGACGTTGATAGGAGAACACCTTACCAGCAACCATGAGGTTAAGGACGAGGGTGTGTCGTAGAGACCGGCGTCGAGTATGGTGAAGACCAATCAAGATTAAAGCGCTCGAGGTTGCTAGGAACGAAAGACTACTCCCTAGGAGGGCTAAGGACGCCACCAGTGAGTTGAAAGCCATTGTCAGCTGACGGGCCATACAGCTTCACCCCAGCACTAGCCAAGCTGCGCACGCATGATCTCCTCTCTCTCTCTCTTCCCTTTTTTTCCCCCTTTAGCCTGTGCGGGGACTCTCCCCGCTTTATCCTTTTCTTTCCCCTCCTTTTCCACACGACGTACGGATAGCAGCATCAAAGCTCAGGCGAGTCAAAGGCTATTAGTGAGATAATTAGGGTTGTGCGTGCGTTTGAGAAGGTTACCGGTGTGAATTCGAAACCCCCCCACCCCCCAACCAAGCAGTGATGACGCCTATACCGTAAACCTCCCGAGCCGATGCATGCTATTCCCTAACGCTTCGGCCTATGATGTCTCACTTGCCGACTATATCTCCACCTTCGACTCCCTCAAGCTTGACAGCCTAGGAGCCATATGTTACATGTTCTAAGTCTCGAACGAATACTACCACGGTACGATCGGGCTGTCCCCTCGGGAATATCGCTAGAAGAACATCGGGTATTCCATGCTAGCACGGAGCACGTCGGCGAGCCTCCCCAAGCTTTCCATCTCCCATCTGAGCAGCGCGGGTGGTGATATGGTGACACACCGAAGCCGCATAGCCACAGGATCAGGCTGAAGGAGATCTCCCAGCGAGGGCGCACAAGCCTCGAAGGAAGTGCGAAAGGCGTGTATGTTGGCCTACGACGGTGTGTGCTCGGCGTCGATGATATCCTCCCTGCGGAGAATCCTGAGGTTCGGGCACGCACGGGCGGGGCAGCCGGCTCACGCTTACCTCGCAGAGGTCAACCTTGCTCAGGACCAATTATTCTAGCGTAGTTGCCGACGGGGGCCGTCCGTCATAAGATACAAAGCACGGCGCCTACGCTGATGTGGAAGTCGAACCTGGCGGTGGTGCCTGCGGCCGGATAATGGCACGACAATCCGGCTAGCCGCCTCACGGTTTATAAGCCTGGCACTATTGGCCGAAAGTATCATCCGACGTAGGAGCAAGACTGTAAGGTCTCCGAGTGCTAGTGTCGTAGCCGGTCTATCACCCTGCTAATGCCCGGCCCGGTCGAAGGTCCGTATCTCAAGCGTCTCCAGAGCAGGAAGGCGCGACAATAGGACGGCAAAGGCGCCGGCGATGCCTCTTACATGCAGCTCGCCGACCGGCTGCCCGGAGACCCTGGTGTCCTCATGTGCCGGTGCCAGCTGCTTGCTGCCTCGCCTACGTGGCATCCGGCCGGGGGGGTGTTCCATACTCCGCTGCCGAGTGACGCAGCAAGGTCTCCGACCTTCATGCACTCCAGCGCTCACACACAGTACACACCAACGCGACGTACTATGTCGAGATGGTCAGGGCCACTCGGTAATTTGTAATGTGCGATGTGTCCCTAACGACGGCTGAAGGTGCTAGGGGCTGTGATAGGGACGGTCCAGCGCTTGTAAGCCATATGTTGAACTGGTCTCTGTCCCGTGAGACAGACTCTGGAAGGCTGGGCAAGTTGCTGACCCTTTCTCAATCAAGCCCGAGGTCTGCTAGGGCAGGACGGTGTCTATGATATTTCGTCGTTCCTATTCGTCTACCATAGGCATGCCGAGTTACTATATGTGACGTGGGGATTGAAATAAGGAAAGGAACCCATGGGTAGGATGAACGGGGTTAGAAATCAGATATCCCACAACGTAAGACGAGAGAGGCGGCCAGACGCAGCATGTCATGAAATCCCAATGCCGTAAAGCTTTTCTCCTAATACACTTGCGGTTTCTTGTTAGTCCCTCAGGTCGGTTTAGCCTATTCTGCGATCGGGAATGTGGAGCGGACGGGACCAGTCCCACTTTACAGCACCACGCAAGCATGGACTGAGAAAAGGGAAAATCCGCCCCTCTCCGTCTCTGAGGGTCAGCCCAAGGCCTCGCTAGGTCATCCACTGGTGCCAAACCAGCGTGGAGAGCTAGTATGAAGATGTTGGGAGCGGCATCAATCTCCCCCACTTTCTCCCTCTCTTTCCCTCTCCGTCTTCCGGTACTATATAGGGTAGAACTAGGTTGGGGGATCCCATACTGGTCTGACAAGACAGGCGTTGTAGACCTACGTTATAGATGAGAGAGACGCCCACGTTGATTGAGTGAGGCCCTCGAGTGTTATATTAGCAACTTATCACACAAGCCGCTCTATCTATAACATAACATTAGGCTTGGGAACGATACTTGGCGAGATAGGTATGAGACCGCAAAGCTAGGAGGCTACATCACTGGATGCGGTTCCAGCGCCTGTCCTTGGTTTCTTTAAGTGACAGACAGTGAACGTGAGATTCCAATGTGGATGTGGTTCAATCCTTCGCTGTCTTGCATGGTTCACAATGCTACAAATCCCAAACGTCCTGACACAGAACCGGGGGCTAGGCAGGATCTAATATATGATTCGCTAGCGTACATGTATACCAACACCCCGATATAGAGAAGTAGAGAAGAGTTCAAAAAAGCGCCTACTCTATGTCTCTTGCTGTACCTGGGTTCTATAGCTATACCTGCGTACTAGGAGCTACATCTAGTGAATAGTAAGTAGACATAGTTCAGTAGTGAACTGCGTGGACCCCTAGCGAGGACTTTCATCTCGGCATACAACATGTTGCTCAGCAATCGCGCACCCTCCGTAGCTAGATTCACTTGAAACATTGCTTTAATCATACTCCATGGTACGTACTGCGTAAGTGTAAAGGTATTTAGGGGCTACGGGCCACGGTTAGGTCAAACTGATAGAAGCAGAACCTAAAAGGTATGTATGGTATTGCTGCGCTATTTTTGCTTGCTTCTTCGAGGATTCGCTTTTTCCAGCCTTCAACGAGTACTCGCCAAGTCCTCTCTGTGGATGGTTCTGTGCCCTGACCCGCAGGCCTCTCCGGCCCTCCGGCCTCCGTTGGCCGAGCTGCTCCCGGGCTTCTCCGTTCCGTCTACCCAATCCCTTATAGTAAGCATGGAAACATCGCCCAAGTGATGTGTAGCTATGTTGTTAAGGCATTATCGACAAGCATCCAAGCTCAATTACCACATCAAGCATATCCACATGGTGTGTGTTGGGGGGGGGGGGGGGGGGGGGGGGGAGGGTTTCAGAGAGAAAAGAGAGAAAGAAATGGGTCTTTGTATAGAATGCACGCCAAGCTTCTGCCTACTTATAGAGTGACTCTTGAGGTAACAAGATAGTGACGTCACATGCCACCCCAAGGGTCCGACTTGCGATCCTCGACATGTCCCTCATGATTTCTGTGGACGCAACATACATCCCAGCAATACTCACGTGACGTCGGCTATCACCGAAAGGATCGTTGTGCGCGTCGGCGTTGGCGTCAGGGTGTGTGATCTGTCGCCGGGTCTATTTCAGCGAAGGTGATTTGCTGTTGCGGCGGCGGTGAGCCGAATATACCTGTGGCTTCTTTGGGCCTAAGCTAGCCAGTCTGAACTTTGAAGTCCCTCTCCCACATGGGGCATTCTAAGGTCTACTAGGTGAATGCGTCAACGTTTTCTGTGTTGGAATACCTGTATACCCTGCGCATATGATCGTGCTTTGCGGACACCCCGTCCGTCCGTTGGGCGTAGAAGCCGGGGTCTACCGCCCTGTATCGTGCATTCCGAAGGATAATGAACACCTACAAGCATCACTGAGTGTCATCTAGTTCATAGGGTCTGGTTGTGAGTTATAGTTATCTGGTCGACCTAAATTCTCGCGGGCGAGATAAGTCAGGCGAAGTGCATATGAAAGCAATGCCGAGTCCGATCCATCAACCCGGGCAGACGGGCTGTAGCAGAGACCGCAGTCCATACCCGTCTTTCAAGTAGAGAGCGACGCGCGAGGCGACGGTAGCCGTCGACTCAACTGCTACTTACACTGAGCTCGACTTGTCGCAAGCTCCATGCAGCGTATGTATCTCATCCGTCTTTCTGTTCGCTTTGCGCGGCCCCTAGTCACTTGACAGTTGAGGTGTTCCTAGAAGCCAAACAGACCGCCAACGAGCAGACCCCTGCTTGACTACCTAGTGTAGCGGCGTTT
>NW_023500973.1:0-14775 GCF_013390185.1 Colletotrichum aenigma | reverse complement strand
GAGGCTAGATTTACCTCTGTTGACTTGTTATAGTGGCGACCGCCACCTTCGCTCGCGCGTGCTGGGGTCGGTTTTGCTATGTCCCCCAGGGCCCCCTAATAATTATCATTCATATCGCTGATTGAGTGTGATCTACTGATACGCGCGCGTCGAGCTGTTGTGTAATGATCTTATCTTAGGGACCATGTGTGGTTTCCGACTGAAGAAGCATGCTGGTTAATAGAGAATAAGAAGGCGACGGACTTTACTGGCTATTTCGGGCGAGCTGCCCTGCAACTCTTCCTACCGCTCTTTTCCCCAATCCTTGCTTTGCTTCCCTTTTTTCTTTGTTTTCCCTTCCTTCTTTCTTTTTTATCTTTGTGAAATATGTGCTAGCTATGCTCCAAGAGCCTAAGACCGATACTAATGCCTACAACCTGGTGGCGTGGTTGGTGATAACGCGCCTCTAGTCTTGCAACGTTAAGCCCGCAAGTTGTGGCCGGATGAACGGATGAATTAGCTTGGTGCCTAAGCCGAATGCGTCAGGAATAGTGTATAATTACTGGCTTCCTCAATAGAGCCTGTCCCTTATCTTACGCACTAGCTCGTTGCTGCAGTGGGGACGTCTATTATTTCCCTCCTCCCAAACTCTATTCTCGGTCTAGGATGGAGACACACATACATAGGCGAGGCCTTTCGTCTTCAGTTCGCCCCCCTTTAACCCCGCCCACCCCCTTTGCCCCCCTTTTTCGTCACCTTTCTACGCCTTAGTTTGTATTAGTTCCCGCCGTCCCTTCTTAACGAGATACCCTTAGAAGTCGGATTGAAAACGAAGATGATATAGTGAGTATTGCAGAAACGACCCTCTGCCGGAATCCAATATAGCAAGCCTAAAACCACCTACAGGGATAGAATGTTTCAAACCAGGTCTAAGCACACCATCAACATAGTAAAGCACGTAATAGTGGAAGTGAACCCTTAGCGCCATCGTTCAAATGCGATCACGCAGACCTTTTGGTTGAGACACTCGTTCATAGGACGAGATGCCCCCACTAAAAGCTGTGTCTAAGCCGAGGAAACGGGCCACGAAAAGGATCAGACAGGCGTGTGATACCTGCCACATCCGTAAAATTCGGTGCGACGGGCGTCACCAGTGCATTAACTGTCTCTTAGCTAAGGTGGTTTGCTCATATAACGCAGTTCCAAAGAGACCGGGACCTAAAGGGCCGAGATATGGACAGAGACCTGATATTCGACAGCAGAAGGGACGAAATCCTGATCTGCACTACAGCAGTTCAGCGGGAAGAGTTCAGCCTACGGATGGACACGCTGCTCGCTCGTGCTCGACATGCTCGACATGTAAGGTGCAGTGGGACATGGCTGGGACAGACGAGACGTTCCAGCCATCGCCTCAACTGTTGACTCACACAATCAGACAATCTCTCGACACCTACTTGACGCATAAGTATCCCATCACACCAATGATAGATCGAGAACGTATAGAAGAGTACATCCGGAACTTCGCCCAATGCCCCGGATGCTATGGCGTTATTGTGTCCTGTTGCGCCACCGTCGCTCCGGACCGTGACGCGTCGTCGGCCTCTGCCGCTGATTCGCCAGAGTTGTCTCGTCAGCGCAGCCATTACGACCTCTCGGAGCCCTCGGCCGACTTCTTGGTCTCTGAAGTGCTGCGATCAAGGCGGTTCTGTCACCTCGCGGACAACCAGTCCCTTGCACAAGTTCAAACCTCTTTCATGCTGCATTGTGCACACTCTAGCCCCCGCAACGACTATGCGGCTTGGTTCTACCTACGTGAAGCGATAACTATACTACAGACGCTTAGGTACCATGAAGAAGCCACTTACGAGGAGGCGACCAACCTGTCTGTTGCGAGGGAAGCTAGACGGGCATTTTGGGTCCTCTTCGTCACGGAACGTGCTTTCGCGATTCAGCGACATAAGACCCTGGCCTTGCATTCCACAATTAACCTACCTCGCTTCGATCCACTCCTTGCGGACTCTAAAATCCTGCATGGCTTTCTTGATCTGATCTCCCTCTTCCGGCTTTTCGATGCCGAATTCATTACAGCGTGGAACTCTTATACGGAACGTCAGACGGTTAAGCCGGCGAAACCCCCAGATCATGAGCAGCTGTGCCAGCTGCAGGGAGCCCTGTCAAACTGCCTCGCCGATGTGTCCGCCTACCCCGAGTCGCAGCAAGCCGAGCTTTTCGTCACATGCGGGTGGCTTAAGACTGTTGTGTGGCAGCTGTGCTTGTCAGCGACGACGCTGACGAGCACGAATTATTGCGATAGTATGTCGCTAGGCTATCCCTTAAGCATAGCCCGAGACATTGTCCTTGTCCTCCAACTCTCACCCCAGAGGACCTTTGCTACAAACAGGGTTAGCATGTTGGAGAAGTTGTCCCAGGTTGGAAGTTCACTAGCAGATGTGCTTTCATTGAACGCACCTACTGTTCTCCGGCCATTGACGCTTGATGCTTCTATGGACACTCTGATGGAGATTTTGAAGATCGCGAGCGAGATGCTCCGAGCCAGTTGTGAGTCCCCCACCCCCCGAAACAAGCTCAGTTAAAGAGTTATACTAGAGAAGGATAAGTATTAAAAGATGGTTGTCGTCCAGGTTAAGAGGCGTTTCGATAGGGACATCAGAAGTGTTCTTGTAAAGGCATGCTTCTGAAATTAGCATCCCTATCTTTACCCTATCTTTAGAACTTCGTGTACCTAGCTTGCTCACCTCTTCCTTCTACTAAGCGCTCGCTTGCCCCCTCATTGTCGTTCCATTCCTAGTGGGTGGGTCGTTGAAAAGGTTCAGGGCGCACCGCAAACCTAGCTTAGAATGGGGGCGCAACGTGCGGATGGATAGATCCAAGTGTGGAGTAAGGTTTGGGATGCTTGGAGACTAACCGGCGCGGAACTACTTCATGGCAGGCTAGCGACTGTGTCCGTGACTGCCGGCGGCAAGTACTACACATGGGCTACACTTCACTCGCGTTACTTTGCCTTCTAATAGGTGGGCATAATATAATGAGTTGGGAGTTACATGCCCGTCTTAATATGTCGCTGGTCACCACTGGGTGGACACTGTTTAGTCTCCTTTTGCTGTGGGTATCACATAAAGTTAGCTATCATCATGGTGGAGAGTGCAGGGGACGGACGTGCCTGCCTACTAGGGCGCTATGCTGTCCGCTTGCAAGTTGCAGATGCCCCTGAGGTGAACTCTAGGTCTAAGAGTTCGTCCTAGACTTTAAGACAGGATCCGAACTGGGATCGATGTAACTGAGTATTACACTAATAAAGATTTGTCCTAAGATGGTCTAAGGGACTAAGGCGGGAAAGGCATACCGACATAGATGTATGTGCTGATTTTGCTACGGACGCGAGCCTATAGATGATGAACTAATTTAATCGTATGCGGTAGTACGGCATCTCTTTAGATGGCTTGTTTTGTGACTAGCTGTGTGTTTGTTTGTCTATGTATACTTAAGTAGGTATGTATGTGAAGCTGGAGGGCGGGAAATGCCCGATAACGACCCACGCTTAGCGCTCCATCCTGGGCAGGCTGGGTCAGTTTCCTCACCAAATCAACCTATTACTCTCCTCTGCACAGAAACTCGCCGCTCAACGCATCGAATTCCGCCTAAAGGGCCTTGGGAATGCCGCCCTGGGCGCTATCCTACGTGGCGTTAAAGGCTTGGCGGACCCAGGGCGGTGCGGGAGCATCGACACTGTAGTAGGAGTTGCAGTGTACCTAGGTCGGTGTGAACACAACACCCCTCAAACTAGAGAACTTACAGTAGCAGAAGCCAGATACAGTTGTATGCTCAGTATGTGACCGTTATGCTAGACTCTAGTAGTAACTCGCCTTACTTTTGTAGTAAAGCCCGTGGGGAGGGAACGGTGTCTACGCCGGATGCTGATACAGAAGGAATGATGGTGATGATAGGTGTGGCGTGTGTTATGGTCCATGGAGGGACGAGATAGTGAAGTGTATAGGAGTTTGTCTTGGCTAGAATGAAGCATGGCCAAGGCGGCTTGAGGTTCTATTTAGGGTTTAAGTCCGAGGGTGCAGTTCAGGAGGTAGGTTGACAGCTGCAGGTGAGCACCTGTCGCCGAAAAATGGGTTGAGTATGGATCGGACTGTTGGATACGTGTGTACATGAGGATAACTGTTCGTACGTACGTTAAAATTGATTTCAACACCACGACATACGCAGCTCCCTACTGTATGGTATGATGTTGGCACTGAACCCTCTACCTAGAAGGCTCTAGACGCACAAAATGTGGGCTGCTATAGGCCGGCAGACGTAAGACTGGAACGACGAGGGTACATGGCGATAGCTGTAGATCATAATACATTGACAAAGAACGGTTTCACTTATGAAACAAGGCGGCCTCTAAGGGGGCCTATCGTCGAGGATGCTCTTCAGCCGACGAGATCGGGCGGGAGGGAGTTCTGTTCATTGTTCAGGGTAGGGGCGGTCACTTCCCTATTTAGAGCCACGACCTCGCAGCTCAAGCAGTTTCCAGGAGAGTGGAACGGCTAACAGGCGACGTAGAATGCTGGGAACAGCTGGGCCCCCTACCATTGTCCTACGTATTTCAGATTAGTTCGGTTGTGTAAAGCCTGTTGTGGAAGGCAGGCAGGATCGGTCCGCCCTGCTTTGATCTGCACCTGCCGTCTGAGGTAAAAGGGTGAATACATAACGCTGGAAGGCCGGATCTCGTCGTCCCAACGACACTACAACTACCGGAATAGGAAACATGGAGCGGGACCACCCAAGACCCAAAGGTTGTCTTCAGGCCTGGCGATGATTCCTGCCACCTGCGTTGTGCACTGGCTCACTGACATAGTCTGTAGGGCGAAGGGCGGTCCAAGATACCGAAATGGATAGAATTTGTGACTAACGTTTACAATCATCATATAGCCTCAAACCAAGGAATCCTTCAATCTGTTGTTAGTATCAGTAAGGTATCATCATCATGTCTCTAACGCTGCTGCTGGGCACGAGAACGACGCGAGGGTACCCACGCTCGACCGAAGAACGCTATAGTATCTGGATCATTTGTCGCAGTGAAGCCGGAATTGAAATAGTCAGCAATGACGTGCAGAAGAGCCTCCGTTCTAGAACGCGGGTGCTAATATATAACGAGCTCTGCTCTATAAACGTTGACGATATGAGTCGAACCGAGGTACTTGATGACAATGAAAATACTAGGGCTGAAACGACGGCGACGCCCATTTGAGATAGCGAAGTAACAGTCAGTAAGGTTCACATCCGCTGGACAGCTGGCTATCCATTCGGGGACAGATGAGGGCACAATAGTTCCCGGATTCTACAACTCGGTGGATGCGGTGGGCTGTACGCTGCGTGTCTCTGTGCCGTGCTACCTACTACTTATCCCCGATACCTCTGTCCCGCGGCTCGACTTGCAGCCCTCCCTCCTTCTAAGAACGTAGCTGGCAAGGATTTCAATCGAGGAGCTTTAAGAGACTCCAGGTTACGGGGCGCCTATTTCGGCTGCTGATGATATGACCTAGTGCGACCCAGCATGCCACCACCTCGGTCTTTTACGGCCGGCATGCTCCTCCGCTTCGCGAGACCACTGCTGATCTAGAATTTGCTGACTACTGGCTTGGTAGATGTTCTGCGGAGCATCAATGAACCCGTAGGGATACTCGCCTCCCTCGGCGCGGACCCGCATTGAGGGTGGGCCGCGAGCGAGCGTGGGGAACGACGCTGATTTGTTTATGCGTGAACGTTGGGAACGGCCGTGGCAATCTTATATCGACTTTCTTGCCGGGCTTCCGTGGCACGGTGATCCCTTTGTCCGCCATGAACTGCCTGCACCCCCACGTTAGGCGACCCTCTTGGTTGACGACTTCACCGCCACCGCAAGGGTTTTGAGCTGTTTAATGAGCCCGTTAGCACGACGTCACCCATATAACATACATACAGCAGGATAGGCACAAACTCACGGCCTATAACGCCTGTCTGGCCCCCTTTACCGTAGGCAACAACGCGGATGGAGCGCGGGTGATTGTGGGCTCGCTGGGAGGTATCGCTGTCTAAATAGTACTTGGGAGGCGTTAGATAGAGGAGTTGGTAATTAGCGCCTTGGTCTATGGGAAGGACCTGGCAGCAGAAGGGGCAGGACTTACCTGGTGAACAGCGAAAATCTCCGCACAGCCGGCCTCGGTTCGATGCTTCTTGTTTACTGGGACCTTCTTTTGGCTCTGTAGTCTGGCTTGGCACCGGTCAAGGGCAGCGACGACTCGTGGTTTGGAATGCTGGGGTGCGAGGCTGTACAGAGAAGGGCCGCTTCCCTTCAAACTGGACGAGATGAAGACGTCCTTCTCGACGGCCATAACGGCCATCATAGCGGGCTGCTCCTGTGGCCCAACGCGATCAGCATTAAACTTGGTCTGCATTTGGCTATAAGCCAAGTGAGCAAGCTCATAGAGTTGGTCATTGCTAAAGAGCGTTACAGTATCTTGGGTGAAGGTGAGCTTAGAGGAGTAAACGATTTGTTGTGCTTTGTCTCGGGCATGTGTGTCAAGGTTCAGGCCGAGATCCTGAGCTGCGATACTCTGGAGGAGAGCAAAGAGCACAAGTATACTGGACAGCCTAACCGCCCAGCCCCAAGATGCAAGAGTCCACATTTCGAAAGACGACTGGTAGTAGGTAGACAGCAGTTTAAGAAACCCGCTGTGTCGCTTACCGGGGAGCGGGCGGTTTAGGAATACGTCGGTGCAAAGCAGGATGGAAGCCGTGCGCAATAAGTAGCCATGTCCGGTCGAAGAGGCTGAAAATCTCTCGGTGGCTATTCCCGAGACTGCGAAAAGATCCCGCGCGGCAGAGCCGAGAGGGCCACCCCAATCGCGCGGTAGCACAAAAGACGGGTCCAACCCGCCCTCCGGCTTGAGCAGTCACTTGCTCTGTAGGTGTGGATACTAACAGCGATACGGACCTGACGGCCTGGGCGCTCAGGCCGCATGGAGAATGCTGGTCAACATCCATGGCCAATGACACGTAGTTAATTTACTCGTCCACGTTACCGGCTATGACTTAACGGGCGTCGCTGAGGCCGCGGATGGTATAGCAGGCAGGCAAAGTTTCAGAAGGTCTCTCAGGATGCGGTCTGGTGCCTTGCAGATCGCTTTCCGCAGGCCGGGAGCGGGCCAAGGGCAGACTACCTTGCTAGGAGAACGACGTTGCTAACGAGATCTTCGTTCATAAACCAGTTCTCTGTATCCGGCCATCTAGACAAACGTTTCCTGTTACCGTAAAGGTCTAGATCCAAGGTTAAGGTAGGGTGTGCGCAACCGCTAGGGTTCCCCGTTAAGTGAGGATCGGTAGCAGTTGATAACGAATGTTCGACCTCTACTGTGAAGAGCGAGGCAATCGGGTGTCATTGCTGCGAGATGGTAGCGAAGCCATAGAAAGAGAAAGTGCAGGGGTGTTACAACGGCCGGTGGGAGAGAGGATGCGAAAGCAGCTGTTGGGCTCTGCGGTTGAAGGCGATTGGCCTTGTCGGGATGGTCACTGGTCTAGGTTGATGGTTTCTAGGTGCTGGGAGTGCATATAATAGACGCCAGGGCAGACAGACAAAAGTTAGACAGAGCATCTAATGAAGATGCACCTCATCATCTACGTATCCTGTCAACTTCGGTTGGCTTCTTAAACCCTATCCCTTTGTTCCTTGTCCGCAGCACTTAGAGAGGCCTCTATAGGTAGAGCCATTTAGCTATCCGGCATGGCTTGCTGTTGAGCAAACGGTGCAGGTTTTATTGGTCCCGGACACTCGTACTAGCATCTTGCTCCCCTGGCCGTCGAGCCGGTCGGGCCGGCCGAAGCTACTGGGGAGCTACTTCCACTACCGGAGATGCATAGTGCAGAACAGGGGTTAACAGGCCTGAAGGCATCGTCATCAGGGCTTTTTTTCTGTGCTGGAGTTGGGCATAGCAAGGGGGTCCGAAAACTTCGCAAAAACGAGCAGGGTGCGACCCACTAGGCCTGCCGATTACTAAGCTACATTACAGGTAGAAGTTTTTGTTAGATTGGCAGTAGTAAAAGGAATAGTGATGTGTATTCTGGTTTTTTTTTTTTTTTCTTCCAACTCTTCCATAATAGAAGATCTTCTACTATTTATGTCCAGAGTGAGGGCTTTTTCCTTTATCAATAGAGTTTGGCATAACCATAGAAAACTCTTCTCAACTCCTCTCAAGGTCGCTTAGTGGCGGACACCTTTCATAGCGACTGACACCTCTCAAGGTTATCATGCCCAATTTGACAGTTTTATTGTGGGTGGTTCTTGTAGATTTTACCCTCTAAATACTTATTTTCAACAGACTTAAAACAGTATAGTGGCTTGGATGTTATAGTCGCCACTAAGAAAAACAGTACTATTTATATTTTCTTTCCCTCCTGCTATAATGCACTGCATCTTAGATCTTTAAGAATAAGATGTTTCTAATGGTTTGTTTCTGTGTATATTATTAAGTTAGCAGTGAAATACAATCAGAATACTAGCGGAACCTGTGTTTGATAATACTTAACATACTCCTTTTAGGCTGGTGCATAAGATCATATCGTCCAGTGGAGATCTCAGATTTAGGTGCGCAGGGCAAGATTTGGGGGATGGTTGACGGGCCACTATAGGTAGCCTCAACGACTCGTAAGGAATAATAGCCCGCTCCTTGGGGAGGACAAAGGGCGTAGTGGGGCCTGTAATCAGCGTGCACGTGCGCCGGCGCTCGCTGAAGCCAAGCTCGCGACGCAAATAGCTTTCCCGAAAACAGGGAATGAAAAGATTTGTGGGCCCCGTCGATGCGTGATGAGAGATGTGAGTACGTTGGGCTGAGCCCTGCAAAGGCGGGCGCGTGAATGGGGCCATCTCCGAGAATGAGGATGATGATGATTTCCCCCAAGGTCGATAACCAGTTTCCCAATGCCCAAGGGCTTGGTCTTGCCTTTTTATATAGGCATGTTGCTGTCCGCGCGCCTGGTAAGTAGGGGACCAGAATAACAACTTCGTATATAGCTATATGCGAAGTTGGGTAACTGCTTAGTATTGCCTGCTTGCCCCATTCAGCTGGTGTCTGGTCTTTGAAGATACCGCATAAAGTATGCGCTACTACTCCCTGCTTCTTTGTGGCGGAACCCTTTTAAAAAGATGAATTACC
Organism: Colletotrichum aenigma; assembly: GCF_013390185.1. NCBI lineage: Eukaryota > Fungi > Ascomycota > Sordariomycetes > Glomerellales > Glomerellaceae > Colletotrichum > Colletotrichum aenigma. The sequence continues at coordinate 5,590 of NW_023500973.1, read as the reverse complement.
CCCAGCAGACCCGCCTTGAGTTGATTGCGCCTGTTAGGTCATAGGAATGATGTGACTTGCGCGAGTGGGACACATACTGCAGTCTTTCAAGCTAGACCATCACACTAAGCTGAATGTGTTCTTACCTACTATCCACAGGAGTGGAAGCTCCAAAGGCGCGTGGTTGGGGTCACTGATACTAACCCTGTATAACCCAAAGAAGCACATAACGATATGTCGGCTTCACCGCATACAAGCGAGAATCTCTTGCCCACAGCCATTGCTCATCACGCTGAGCAACCTAAATGCAATCTATAAAGCCCACAGTCAGGCATATTCGTTTCCAGGTCAGTAGGACGAACTGTATTGCTTGCTTTATCATTCCTCCACCCGAGTATCAGCGCCCAACACCCACTCACCCAAGCGAGAAGTCCCAGCACTTTCATCTTCAACATGCGGAAAGTCATCTCCATCTTGTTCGTTGCGTTGAACTTCTCCCATGTCTTTGGCGTGTTAACTCCTTCCGAACGCGGCCTTCTCGCCTCTTATGACAAGCGAGCGCTGACGTCCTGGGTCTCTATGACTAAAGGAAGCGACTGGCCATGCTCATCATCGCAACTCAAAGATATTGAGAAGTCAGTTGAGCACGCGAAGATCTTAGCCAACGGAGCCATAGTGGCCTTGGACAATGCTGGGACAACATCGAAGGCCTATACGAGATGGTTTGGCAGTACGTCAACAACTTCATTTCATTATTCACACGTCTTGCTACTGACGGTGAAGTCGGGCTCCTATGCCTCTTGCGTCTGGCGTCTATTTATGGAGTCGAGTGCTGACTGTGATACTGATAGGAACCAATGCTAATAAAGCCCAGCTTTCTACGATCAAGACCAGCCACTTCGGGGCACCAAACAGATTCCTGCAGATGCCGTCAAGCACCGTCAAGTCATACGATGAAGGCGGTCCGAGCCCACAACGACTGGTCTATGCATGCCCCCCTAAGGACTTTCCCTTGTGCAACGGCGGGGTGGCGGCTGCTGCCATCAATGCCGGCGACCAAGTATTCAAAACCAACATCCTCCTCGCCTGCCCTTCCTTTTTCAAGAAAGCCAGCAATTCGCAAATGCTTTCGAACTGGCGGAAGGGAAAATACACGCCATCTTCGGGGATGATATTGCTGCACGAGACGCAGCATCTCGACGCTATTGTCGGCAAGGGCAAGCGCTGTATTGACCTGGCATATCCAGTGGAGGAGTAAGTCTTTCCCTCCTATATCCGATGATACCTGATTCGAAACCACGAGAGATTTGCAAATGCTAAACACGAAACGTCAGCTGCGAGAAGCTTACAGATAAGGACAAGATCAGGAACGCCCAAAACTATGCGTTCTTCGCCCTAGACGTCACGGCGATCCCGCCTAAACGGAAGTAGGGCGGTTCTGATATTGAAACGACCGGCGACAAGGGAGAGAGCATTCGAGATGGGGGTGGCATCGATTATTGAACCCTTCTTGATAATATCTATTCTATATTGCGGGTTGATAACTCGGACTTGACGATGTCTCCACATCCAGAGGCTCCGTGACTTGGAGAGGTGGCGGTAGATAAGGTCATCACTTGCTGTCCGGTAGTCTCAGTAGTGGCAGGCATGGCCGCGGGTGACCATCAGCGCTTCATGGGGTGGGAGGCCATCGGGATGAGGGGGAGGACGTCGCTCGGGTCCCCCAGTGGTATGGACTTCAGCAGCGCGGGACGGCCGACGGCCTTGCGGCTTGGGCATGTGGTGTTTCTCGGCTGGATGCCGGCTTACGCGTTCCACGAACGGCTTTAAGGCGTAGCCGCAAGGCCGGTAGATGAGCACCGGCTCGGCCTAATTTAATTGCAGGTGCAAAGCTCCTAGTTGCTGCCGTTGTTTGTCCATCAAGCGGTGCGGTGTCATGGGCTCGGGCGGCGGCGACAACAGCAAAAGGGGGATTAGGAGAGACGTGTCCGCTACTCTTCAATGTAACCTTTTCTCCTGAATAGAGGTGTAATAGCAAATGGTCTTTTGTCCCTTCTTCTTCTCATACTTCGCTTCCCTAGAAACGGTTTGGTTTTCTCTCACTTTTCGTCCTTGACTTCCCTATCCTTCCTTTTCCTTCTTCTTCTTCCTTTTTGCTTCCCTAAGGTATAGATAGGAGTTCAATTTAGATGTGATGTTAGGTGTCCTTGGGGTAATTGCCCCTGTTGGAATGCTAAGACGACCTGGATATCCATAAGCAAATCAAGCTCGTCGGACTGGACGCATCAGCTATCTAACCAGATAAAAGTGGTCTTGATGGGTCCCTATGTAGTTGCCTCAGTCCGACTGAGCGTTAGTGGTTCTCATACTATCATGACCTCCCCGACTATTGGTTTTCTCTGGGATTGCCTCCGCGTAGGGAGTGCCCCAGAATAGCCTCGGAGACGCCGTTGAGCATGGGTGCAAGGACATCTGGGAGATTGGCCCTTTGACGTGGAATACGACTGAGCGCGTACACCGAACCTGAGCAAAACCCAGTCTCTTTATGTAGAGCACCAGTGTCTTGCGGGCTTACCAACGGTCGGCTTGTTTATTTAAAGCTGAGTTATATCTCGTCTGGTTATGCTACAGTCCAGCCCCAAACTCCAACCGCCAAGCTCTCGTTATGATCGGTCTCCGTCATTATTTCGTACTTGCCATCTCGCTCCTAGGAGTGTTTGCCGGTCTCTGAGAGGATCACGGCTACACTGTCGAGCACACTAATGGCGTATACTACGTCAAATCTAGTCATTATACTAGTGGCAGCTCTCCACTGGATAAGGTCGGCATCAGCACTAATAAGAAGACGATGACCGTCTATCTTGCGTACAATGGATTAGAGAGCAACCATCGGAAGAAGTTGAGACTGTCGCAGGTTCTCGCGGCGCTATGCGAAAAGAAGTCTGTCGATCCGGACGATATAGAGCTAGTGATCATCGATGATGTCGAGAACGCTGAAACAAAAGCGGCCATGAAGAAATACCGCGATAAACACAAACTTTGCTTTAAGGACGAAATCCGGATTACCCCCAACCATCAAACAGATTGGGCTATCTTCAGCGGCACACCCTTTTATAAGGCAGTGGGCCAGATGTTACGGAGTAAAGGTATAACTCAAATCGTCGTCAAGAAGGAAAACGGCAACCAGAACGTATACTTCTCTATTGGGTAGAGGACCAAGGTAAGTAAGACTTCGTTCCAGGAAGCTTCAAGTCTTGCCTCGCCTTAGAATATGAATCTGACCTTTGTAAGTAGCGGAAGACAGCGATTTCAGTGTTTGGGGTTATTTGAGATAAGGCAGGTCCAGGACATTATGTGGAAGTGTATGTAGACAGGCTGTGGGGTGATGTACTTCCATCGTGACTGAGACGATAGAGGAGGAAGATGCGCGACACGTCTGTTGATATCCCGGGCCAAGGGCGGAGACTCGGAGTCAATTGGGCATTCATAGAATAGCTCAAGGGGGTCTGTAGTATAAGAGTAAAGTAGTATATTAACGACCTACCCGGTTGCGCAGTCTCCTGGGGCTTGTAGTTAGTTGTCTGCCTGACAGCAATTGCGGATGCTGTAGTTGGGAGAGTCACATACACGCTTCTAAGGGGCCATCGCAACGTCTGACGCCCACCTCTGGAAACACCCTGTTCTAGTAACCCGACCGTCACGGCCCGCCATCTAAGCGTACATTCCACTAACGGGAGTCCAGAGTCACTGCTGTGGACCAAATATTGTACCATGGTTCTACGTCCCCACTATACTGAGCCTAACAGGTGATGTCTTCTCAAAGGTTGAGTTAATCAGTCTCAGACTCTGTAACCAACGGTGTGCGTGGTGAAGATAAGCTTAAAATGGCCCAAATAACGGTTAGAGAGTGAATGGCCAAAGAGCTACGGGTGTCTGCTTATAAGCCAGGCTTAGGTCATACTATGTCAGTCATGAACAGTCCCTCTGACCAATAATCCTGTTACTAGGTTATCACTTGGGTACAGGAGGCGAGCACTAAGAACCTGCAGCGTCATGGTGGCCTTCAGTGTAGTCCTTCTGTTCTAAGTGAGTGCCTGTTATTCACACCGATCCTAAAAGTTGAGTGACCCGTTATAAGCTGCCCAGCGTCAGCGTGGGGCGGTCGATCGCTATCCTTTGCTGTCCTTGCAGTCAGGTTTAGTACTGGGTCACAAGTGGAATCGTTGGCTACTGGCAAGCCGAATCTCGTTATATGCGCAAAATCTACGCGTGGGGTTGTAGGTTGTCTCGTACTCGAAAGACTGCGAGCTGTATTTGTGCCTGTCTTAGAGACCAATAAGACCGATCTTGATGTTCTTTTTCTTGCAAGACACGGAGTTTCTTGGGAACGACGGCGCTACTCTTAGTAGCGCTACTAGCTCTATATATAGTCAGGTCAATAACTCCAGAAGTCAAGCTCGTCATAAAGTTAAATACAGTATGCGGCGGTATTGCTTGACGGCCTGCGCTTTGCTTGAAATGGGCAGCAACAATCTTCCCTTTAATAGTACCGTGTGGAATTAGCTGACTGTAACACATCGTCGGGACGGCTAGAGATGGATTGAGTCTTCCGGGCACCACTACCGTCACTTTGTCAACTGGGTAGGCGTTTTTTTTTTTTCTTTTTTCTTTCTTTCTTTGTTTTTTTTCCCTCTTTCTTTTCTCTTTAGTCTCTCCCAGGCCTTACAGGAGGTACCGTTTGCGCTGCAGCCGATTCAAGTCCAACAATGGCTGGAAATATTAGAACTTCGAGGTCGAAGGTACCAAGTGTACACCAGAGAGAGCATCTAACGTCAGAGGACGTGTAGAGAAGGTGAAGGATTATGTGTTGTCGAGGGGAACGGTCTGTGCCAACGTTAGGTGATTGCATGCTAGTCAAGTGGAGAGAATGAGGAAGGGTGGTAGGGGTTGAAGTAGGCGGCACATATTAAAGGGAAGGAATGAGGTGAAGCGGAAAGTTACGCTACGGTCGAGACCGAGTAGGCAGGAACATGTCAAGCCATGTTAGGGTCAATCTATTCTGATGAATATCCTGTCACAGCTGCCTAAGTACCTAAGTGGGTCGGCTCACTGTTAATCCTTACTGCGTAGTGCGGTCTGTTGGGTTAGCCTCTTCAGTCCTTCCGTAGTCATAGACGCAGTGAAAATGCTGCGGCCTCCAAATTCGCCCCTTGTCGCTACCAGGCTTCTGCATCGTTAGCCTGTCGCAGTACTGCGCTTATTAGCTCCGTTCGCAGGTTGGGTAACATGGCTACCAGGAGTCTGCCAGTTCATCGGCGTAGCCGATGAGGGATCCACCTTCGGCTTCTCATGTGTCCGTGGCAGAGTCGCCGACGGCTGAGTACTATCTGAACCAACGATTGCTGCGCACTGAGAGTTCCTCGGATCATTATTATGAATCGATAACTAGGCAAGACAAGCTTATAAAACCCGAGGATTCGCGGCTACCTACACCGTTTCATTCCGCATCTACTTGCTATTGTCTCTCAACTGCATCCCCTTGAACAGGATGAGGCTTTTGTATTTCCTCGTCCTGCATGGCGAAGTGGCCTTGCTGTGCCAAACCCCAACA
>NW_023500972.1:0-14912 GCF_013390185.1 Colletotrichum aenigma | reverse complement strand
ATTATATTTATATATTTTGTTAGTATTAATTATACAATTAACAAGTTTTCACCCTAGAAAAGTGTGAGTACCGGAATATTCTTCTTTAAATCAATTATTGTTTAATAAATTTATTTATTATAGAACAAAAATAATAAATAAAATGGGAGAACATTTAAAAATATAGAATATCTTTAATTATTATTATATTATTATAGGTGCCGGTTTTCTCCTAATATCAACAATGATTTAGTTTCTATATTCCTATCAATAGAATTACAAGTTATGGATTGTACATATTAAGTACAATATATAGAAATCTCCGAATTATCTACTACTGGAGGTTTAATTTATTTCTTATTAGGTGGATTAAGTTCATGTTTTATATTACTAGGAACAGCTTTATTATATGCTAATTCAGGTACTACTAATTTAGATGGTTTATATGTTATTAATAGTATAAGTGACTTCAGTGATATGACTTACTGATACCAACCTTATTATATAAACTTCTCTTTATTAGTTTTTAGTATAGGATTCTTATTTAAAATAAGTGCAGCTCCTTTCCATTTCTGATCTCCTAAAAAAGGACTTGGGAAATCCTTATCAACAAACGTTGGGAGTAAACTATCAAATTCCGGGGAACCCCTAAAGCTTCTGGTACTAAACCATATATGAAGATATATGAGTGGCTGAATTAATTACTCAGGTATAGTAATAAGCCAGAAGATGAGTGAAAGCGAAATGGGCAATCGCGGATCTAAGTCAGTAATACATACGAACAAGCAGTCTAGTATTATTGTAAAGAGCAACGAGTAAATGGTAGTTGATGTGGTATTAATTTATCACATTTAAGATGTACTCTACTGGGCTTCGAAAGAAGCTATCAAGTTAGAATCCCTTCTAACCAAATTATTCAAAAACAATTTTATTCTACTATATCTAACTTAGACAATAGCAAATTACCTCTAGATCCTTGATTTATATCAGGATTCTCTGATGCAGAAGGATGCTTTCTTGTTCTAATCCGTAAATCACCAAAAAACCTACTAGGTTGACAATTAGAGGTTAATTTCACAATTAACCTTCATGTTAGAGACCTAGATCTTTTAAAACTTATTCAAACCTATTTTGAAGGAGTAGGAAGAATAGGTAAAGAAAGAAATGGTTGTTGTGATTTCACAATAGGTTCTTTAGATCAAATAATAACCAAAGTAATACCTCATTTTGATAAATATCCTCTAAAAACTAATAAATATTCTGATTATTTATTATTTAAAGAAGTTGTTATGATGATGCAACGCAGGGAACATTTAACAGCTAAAGGTTTACAAAAAATAGTTAATATTAGAGCTTCTTTAAATAAAGGATTAACTCTTTTACTATCAGAAGCCTTCCCTAATACTGTTGCTTTAGCAAGACCATTATTACCACCACTTAGTGTCAAATTAGACCCCCAATGGGTAGCTGGTTTTACAAGTGGTGATGGTTGTTTTAAAATTAGTATTAGAGAATCTAAATTACATAAAGCAGGAAGTCGTGTAGCATTACTTTTTGTAGTAACTCAACATATTAGAGATGAATTACTATTGAAAAGTTTAGTAGATTTCTTTGGATGTGGCCAAACTTATTCTTATAAAGATTATATTGAGTTTAGATGTCAATCATTCAAAGATAATTATGATAAGATTTTACCTTTTTTCAACAAATATCCTATTATTGGTATTAAATCTCAGGATTTTGAAGATTGAGCTAAAGTAGCTAAAATGATACAAACGAAAGTTCATTTAACTAACGAAGGTTTTGATCAGATTCGTTTAATAGGAAGAGGAATGAATAAAGGTAGATATTTAAAAAAATAAAAGGGTTTTTTCTTTAATTTGGACGATAAATTTAACCGTCATCATGTGGACGTTTATGATGCTATACCTACTATAGTTACAACATTTGTAGCTTTAGTTGCCAAAATATCTATATTAATATTTTTACTAGAATTAGTTTATTACACAAGTAATAACTTTTCAGATGTTAATTGAACTTTTGGCTTAATAATAAGTTCATTATTCTCATTAATAATAGGAACAGTTGTAGGTTTAACACAATTTAGAATAAAAAGATTATTTGCTTATAGTACTATTTCTCATGTTGGTTATATGTTATTAGCTTTAGGTATTTCAAGTATAGAATCTACTCAAGCTTTCATATTTTACTTAACACAATATACTATAAGTAATTTAAATGCCTTTATTATATTAATAGCTATAGGGTTTTCTTTCTATCGTTATGTTACTAATAATAAAGAACATGAAGATCTTTTAGATAAAAATAATTCACCTGTGCAATTAGTTAATCAATTAAGAGGTTATTTTTATATAAATCCTTTATTAGCTTTAAGTTTTGCGATTACAATATTTTCTTTTATGGGTATACCACCTATGGTAGGATTCTTTGGAAAACAAATGGTTTTAAGTGCAGCTTTAGATAAAGGATATATATTTATAACTTTAATTGCTATTTTAACTAGTGTTGTAGGAGGTGTATATTATTTAACTATTGTAAAAGAAATTTTCTTTTATACACCACAATATAAAGTTAATCCTTTATTAGAAAATTTAACTTTATATGGAAATATTTATGATAAATATAATAATTTTATTAAATCTTTAGAGTTTAAACATAATAATATAGTTATAGCTAGTCCTATGGCTTTTATTATTTCTGTTATTACTTTAGTAATATTATTATTTATATTTATAAATAATGAATGATTAAGCATGGGTACCATATTGGTACAAATTTTATTTAATTATTAATGAGTAGTATGACTTTTTTTTTTGTTTTTGTACTTATTTTAACTTTGCTTTTCTTAGTTCTTAATTTTGTTTTAGCACCTCATAATCCTTATCAAGAAAAATATAGTATATTTGAATGTGGGTTTCATAGTTTTTTAGGTCAAAATAGAACTCAATTTGGTATAAAATTCTTTATTTTTGCTTTAGTTTATTTATTATTAGATTTAGAAATTTTAGTTATATATCCTTTTGGTGTTAGTGAATACGATAATGGTATATACGGGTTAATTGTTGTACTTATTTTTACTGGTATTATTACTGTAGGATTTGTATTTGAATTAGGTAAAAATGCATTAAAAATAGATAGTAGACAATCTGTTATTGATTCATATAAATCAAATTCTTTTGTAAACACTTATTCTCAAAAATAATATATACTGCGGTTTCGTCTTCGCCCCTATACCCTACCCCCTACCGTGGGGGGGTAGGGTATACTATGGTGAAAAAATGTATGGACTTATTAGTGATGTATTTGCTTACATCCAAAAAAAAAAAAATGTGAAAAGTAATTAATTCCAAATATTCATTCCCCTCTGCTGGCTGACGAAGTATGCGGTTTCACGATACTTCGTCATAAGTATGCAGCCGGATCAGTATTTACTAATTCATGGTACCTAAGAAAGCTTATAATTGTCTAAAAATTACAATATTAATAGTAATAAATAATACAGCTAGGATCTGCGAGGAGAGATAGCACCGTAAATAATTACAAGACACATATAAAAATTTATTATGATTCAAGTTGCCAAAATAATAGGAACAGGTTTAGCTACAACAGGTTTAATAGGAGCAGGAGTAGGAATAGGTGTAGTTTTCGGAGCTTTAATTTTAGGTGTAGCAAGAAATCCTTCATTAAGAGGTCAATTATTTTCTTATGCTATCTTAGGATTTGCTTTCTCTGAAGCCACAGGTTTATTCGCTTTAATGATGGCTTTCTTATTACTTTATGTAGCATAATCAATATCAAAAAAAGAAAGATTCTCCTTCCCAGAGGGACAGGCTACGCCGCCTCATACTTCTACCGACGAAGTATAGTCGGAGAAGACTACGTTAAGTCTAATCTTAATTTATGCTTTCACTAATGAGTGACAAGGTTTATAAATTAGATGCTCCACATGCGTGGGGTATTTACTTCCAAGATAGTGCTACTCCTCAAATGGAAGGATTAGTGGAATTACATGACAATATAATGTATTACTTAGTATTAATATTGTTTGGAGTAGGTTGAATATTATTTTCTATAGTTAAATACTTCTACTTCACAGTAGCACCTATTGCTCATAAATATCTAAATCATGGTACATTAATCGAATTGATATGAACAATAACTCCAGCGGTTATATTAATATTAATTGCATTTCCTTCATTTAAATTGTTATATTTAATGGATGAAGTTAATGACCCTTCAATGACTGTTTCAGTAGAAGGTCATCAATGATATTGAAGTTATCAATATCCAGATTTCTTAGATTCTAGTGAGGAATTTATAGAATTTGATTCATATATTGTACCTGAATCAGACTTAGAAGAGGGAGCTTTAAGAATGTTAGAAGTTGATAATAGAGTAATAGTACCTGAAGAAACACATATAAGATTTGTTATAACATCTGGAGATGTTATACATTCATATGCTGCACCAGCTTTAGGAATAAAATGTGATGCATACCCGGGAAGATTAAATCAAGTTTCTGCTTACATTAACAGAACTGGAGTGTTCTATGGACAATGTTCAGAAATATGTGGAATTTTACATTCTTCTATGCCAATTGTAATCCAGTCAGTACAATTAGAAGATTTTTTGTCTTGACTTTTATCGCAATAATATCTCTATGTATAGTTTTTAAAGAATTTTCTATACACAGAGATATGAATTATAGATATTTGTTATATTACAAAGGATTTATGCTAAAGTTTAGAGATTTATTCCATTATGCTAAATTATCTATTATAAATTTTATATGTGATTTATTTTTTATTGCTAAATTATCTATTATAAATTTTATATATGATTTATTTTTTGATGCTAAATTATCTATTATAGATTTTATATGTGATTTATTTTTTTATGCTATAGAATATATTGAAAATTATATACCTTCAAAATATAGGGCTAATTGAGTAAATATTGTAAAGCTTATAGTAAAAAAACTAAATAAGTTAAAAGGTGATAAGGCAAAAGTCGTGTATTTACTAAATTATGCGAAATCGGGCAAACGTAAAAATAGTAAAAAATCCTCTTTTGTGCGTAATGGAGTAGTCTTTATACGAGTTCGTATATATACGAACCACAAAAGGTATATTAGTAGCTCACCTCCTAGTCGTATGGACAGGAATAGTGATGACTCAGGTATTGATGATGTAGAGCCTAGTTCACCAGTTAGCTCAGACGAAGGTAATAATGGACCTACCGGACAAAATGTTAATAACGGGGTAGGTGATGCAAATAACCGTAACGTGGGGCAATCAACTGTTCTAGGTCAAGGTAGTCAAACTGCAAGTCAACAGTCTTCAGGTCAAAATAGGGCTCAACCGTCTAATTTGACTATGGTGGAGCGAGCGGCAGCTGGATATTTTAGCCAGGATTGAATTAGCCCTAGTCCTGCGAAAAGGCTAGAAGCTGTTAAAATATTCCAGCATACTTGACAGTACAATGAACTTATCGCTAAGAATGCAAAATTCAAGGCAGATAAAGCAGCAAGAGATGCAAATGCTTCTAGCTCTTCTGCTGTAGCTGTAGAATCTACAGCTGGTTCTAGTAATGCTAGTAATTCTATCCCCGAACCCCATAACCCCGAAGGGGTTCGGGGTTATGGGACGGAATCCTCTACAAGTAATCCAAATGGTGAGGGGGGAGGAAGTGTAGTTCAATCAGGTGCTACAGATTCAAACTCAACTGAAAATGAAGGTTTCTTGGGAGTTGGCCCACAAAGTTCTCCTCTTAAAAGAAAACACTCTAGCACTGAATTGCCTTCCAACAAACGTCAAGATATCTCAGATTCAGATGACGATGACGACAATGGTGGTAAAGGTGGACCTAGCGGATTTTCAGGTGGAGGTGGACCGAGTGGTCCAGATGGAGGAGGCGGTCCTTCCTCATCCAATTCCTTAAAAACTATGGTGAAGGAAGGGGAATTACTATCACCTCTAGAGAGCGATACTCTTACTAGAGGAACTCCCCTTGATTTCGTCATTGAATTGGAATCTACAACTTGTATACATGACGATCTAAATTTTTGGGATGAAATTATATAAATATTCTATAAAAAATTCTTTTGGATATTTTCCAGGGGTATTATCTTAATGGTAAAGAAGAGCGTTACGGCCGCTAAGATATGAGTTCGAATCCCATATACCTTTAAATACGGAGGCGCCATGCGGGTATATTAGATCTGCGTTCACCCATACCCCCTACTTCTGCTGGCTTTGCATGCATGCATGCTTCGCCGACCTCATTCCCCGTCCCCATTCCCCGTCCCCATTGCCCGAACCCCTGACCCCCCCTTATAGGGGGGGGGGGTAAGAAGTATAGCAGTCAGGAGCCAGCCAGCATACGTAGTATGCCAGCAGCGGGGGTTTCACCGTAATGAAGCCACCAAGACTTAGGAGCCAACCAGCCGTATGGCTAATAATGAAAAAATAATTTAAGGCATGCTCCTCCATTCATTACGAAGTATGGCAAAGCACCCCCTCTCCCATTTCTTGCTCTCCCTTTCCCCGCGACCCCCCTTTGGGGGTAGGGGTCGCGGGGATCGTCAGAGCAAGAAATGGGGGAATGAGGGGTCAGTAGTCCCCCCTCTATCATGATAGGGGTGCGATTTCGGCTTCGGCGCGATTTCGGCTTTGCCGCTGGCTGGCGAAGCATGCATGCGGGTTTCACCGCCATACTTCGTAATGAAAACAGGGGACGACGAAGAGACGTAGTCGCCGCAATATATTAAATATATTGCATCCGAATAATTTGATATAAATAAATATAATATATGAGTTTAACTTTAATACTTTTTTTAATAGGAATCTTAGGATTCGTATTTAATAGAAAAAATATCATATTAATGCTTATTTCTATTGAAATAATGTTAGTATCTATAACATTTTTAATATTAGTAAGTTCTGTAAATATGGACGATATAATAGGGCAAACTTATGCTATATATATTATAGTTATTGCAGGAGCTGAATCTGCAATAGGTTTAGGTATTTTAGTTGCTTTTTATAGATTAAGAGGAAATATAGCAATAGAATATAAATAATGTATTTAAGTATAATTTTATTACCCTTATTAGGATCAATAGTTTCCGGTTTTTTTGGTAGAAAAGTTGGAGTTAGTGGAGCACGTTTTTTAGGTTGTTCTAGTATAATAATTACGACAACTTTAGCTATTATAGCATTTTTTGAAGTAGGATTTAACAATAGTCCTGTCTATTTACATTTGTTTCCTTGATTAAATAGTGAATCTTTTAATATAGTTTGAAGTTTTCAATTTGATAGTTTAACAGTATCTATGTTAATTCCTGTATTAATAATTAGTTCTTTAGTTCATTTATACTCAATAAGTTATATGAGTGCAGATCCTCATAATCAAAGATTTTTTAGTTATTTAAGCTTATTTACTTTTATGATGATAATACTTGTAACAGCTAATAATTATTTATTAATGTTTGTAGGATGAGAAGGGGTTGGAGTTTGTTCATACCTTTTAGTTAGTTTCTGATTTACTAGAATTGCGGCTAATCAAAGCTCTATGTCTGCTTTTTTAACTAATAGAGTTGGGGATTGTCTTTTAACAATAGGTATGTTTGCTATATTATGATCTTTAGGTAATTTAGATTATACTACAGTATTTTCATTAAGTCCTTATATAAATGAAAATATCGTTACTATAATAGGTATATGTTTATTAATAGGTGCTATGGCTAAAAGTTCTCAAGTAGGTCTTCATATTTGATTACCTATGGCTATGGAGGGTCCTACACCTGTTTCTGCGTTAATTCACGCGGCTACTATGGTTACAGCCGGAGTATACTTATTAATTCGTTCATCTCCTTTAATTGAGTATAGTTCTACAGTATTATTAATATGTTTATGATTAGGTGCAATAACAACTGTATTTAGTTCTCTTGTAGGTTTATTCCAACAAGATATTAAAAAAATAATTGCTTACTCTACTATGAGTCAATTAGGTATGATGGTAATTGCAATAGGTTTATCTTCTTATAATATAGCTTTATTCCATTTAGTTAATCATGCCTTCTATAAAGGATTATTATTCTTAGGTGCAGGTGCAGTTATTCATGCAGTAGCTGATAACCAAGATTTAAGAAAATATGGAGGATTAGGTGCATTCTTACCTTTAACTTATTCTGTTATATTAATAGCAAGTCTTAGTTTAGTTGCTTTCCCTTTTATGACAGGATTTTATAGTAAAGACTTTATATTAGAATCCGCTTATGGACAATATTACTTTAGCAGTATAGCTGTTTACGTTATTGCTGTTATAGGTGCAATATTTACTACTTTATATTCTGTAAAAGTTTTATATCTAACTTTCTTAGCTAATCCTAACGGAAATATAGTTTCTTACAAACATGCACATGAAGGGGATATATTCTTAAGTTTACCTTTAGTAGTATTAGCTATTTTCTCTATATATTTTGGTTATATAACTAAAGATATTTTTATAGGTTTAGGTTCAGGCTTCTTTACAGATAATAGTATATTTATACACCCTACACATGAAATATTAATAGATACAGAATTTGCTGTACCTACTACATTTAAATTGTTACCTTTATTCTTTACAGTATCATTTACAGCTATAGCTATAATTTATTCTGAATTTTTCCCTAATTTAATAAACAGTTTTAAATTATCTAATTTAGGTCATTCTATTTACGGATTCTTTAATCAACGTTTCTTAGTTGAATATTTCTATAATAAATATATTGTTAATTTAGTTTTAAATATGGGAGGTCAAACTACCAAAATTTTAGATAAAGGTAGTATAGAACTCTTAGGTCCTTTTGGTTTAGAAAAATTATTAATTAAAATTAGTAAAATTATTTCTAGCCTGAATACAGGTGTTGTTACAAATTATGCCTTATTTATATTAATAGGATTTATTGCATATACATCTATATATTACTCTTTCGGCTACGCCGCAAATTTAGATTTAGCATCTTTAACTCTGTTATTTTCAATTAGTATTATAACACTTTATAACGGATATAATGCAGAAAATACTCGATTTCGTTTTCGCTCTCTCCTTTACATATACCGCTCCCAATAAGGGAATAAAGGGTCGAGATAAGGTAATATTATTAAATAAATTGTCACCTGATGGGATCTTTTTCCTTAGCCTACCGTGGATCGGGTTGGCTCTAATTTTTGAAATTAATTGGGATAGAGTCGCAGAATTGCCTATAGATAGTACGATAATGCAGCTATTATTAGCGTTTATTCTGTTGTGTTCATGGATTATTATCCAATCCTATAGAAATAGAAGGTTGGGGAATATTGAAGGTTCACGAGCTCCTGTCCCCCCATTCCCCTCCGGGGATCGGGGAAGAGAAAATATATGATCTATCTTTATAAATCATACAATATATATATTCATTATAAGTGGAATTAGTCACTATTCAATTAAGCTATTTACGGATTCATCCAAAGGAAGAGATTTCAGCATATTTGATATTATAAATAGATTTGATCTATGGCAAATTTATTTATGTGTATTTATTCTTTTTGTATATATTATTATAATTTTTATTTATATAAAGAGAAAGGGACCCATAGATATAATATTATTATGAATTTCATCACTTTTTTTGAGAAATTTTTGAATTATATTGATCTCGGTTTTTTCACCTGTAAAGGGAGAATTACTTATAACCATGTTAACTTCATCTATTTTTAGAACAATTTGTATAAATATCTATCCCCCATTAGGTGATCTTGTATCAGACTTCGTAAGGAATCCGGGAATGAGTTTTAGTTTTATCCTTTCGTATATAGAGGAAAATTTGTTAGTAAAAATTATTAATAATTTTTCTTCAGTTTACTCTTATGGTCAAAACCATTTGTTAAATGGTTTATCTACTATTAGAGTAAAATTTTGGGATTCCATTTTTTCTAAGTTTAACTTTAACAATAATCAAATTTTCGTAAGATTAAAGCAAAATTGTTTTATGTTTTTAGGGTTATTACAAAAAATTCATGGGTATTACCTTTTATATAAACCTTCTGGTGCACTACATGTTTCTCCAGATCAAGGTAATTCTAATATACCTATCGTTACAAACGAGCAATGAAAGAATCATTGTGATCAACAAGAAACAAGATGAGCTGAAGATGATAAGTATAAAGGTCATGAATACAAATTTAAGGGTATAAACCCCATAATTGAACCTAAATTAAGTTATACTGAGCGTACAGTATTGCGTCTTTTAGAACAAAAATCCCATTATGGAGACTTGTATGCTCTTGTATCTAAAGGTAAAGAAATATATCCTGTTCCCTTTAAATCTTTATGATTAAAATTTGACGATTTGGATCCAAAGGGTTTTATTTTTCCATTTGCTAAAGATTTTAAAATACCTTTATTTAAAATATCAGAGCCTTTGGGGGAGGTTTTACCGGTTTTACCTCCGGGATTTGAAAATAATAAATTTCATGTAATAATACAATTTTGGCATAACTCAAGCAGTAAAACAACAACGAGTGCTAGTTTTATGGAGAAACTTCAGGTTAATTATTTTATATTTTCAAAAGAAGTTGATATAGATCCAATTATTGTAAACAATTTAGATTTAAATGAGAAAATACCATACCGACGTATTAGCAATACGAATGGTTCAAGCCGTTATTTTCCTTATAATAATATAAAACCTAAAATGACTCAATTTTTTGACTATTATCATGTTATATATTATTCCATGTATAATATATCATTAAATCTTCCAGTTACTTCAGGTTTTTATTTAAGTGAAGTTGGATACAAAGAATCATGTTTTAGGGATTCTGTTATAGAAGTTGAAAATTGTATTATTAAGAATGATATTATGTATAGGTACCCTAAAAAGCAATTTTCTCATTATGAGTATCAAACTAATACAAAGGCTGATACTAAAAAACTTCAGGCATTAAATGGAATAGATGAACGGGGTGACTTAGGTATTAGAATTATCCAAGCGTATGATGTATGAGATTCACCGAGCGTATTAGATTTTAGGAAATTAGAATACTCTTCTACTATAGCACAACTTCATAATGGTTTTAAAGCAGATGGTTCTCTAACGGGATCACCTAAGAGTTCCAATTATTTAGCTGATCAAATAGAAAAAATTCGTAGAGAGCGATAAACCTTATAAGGTCAATATTATATAATTTTTATTAAATAAAAATATACGGTTGGCTGACCGCGGTTTCGGCCTGCATGCGGTTTCACCGCATGCGTCCGAAGCCTAAACTGCCAGCCGACGTAGTCGATCCCATTTCGACGAGGCTACCCCATTACATACTTCGTAATGAAAACAGGGGACAGGAGCAATGCTGACGAAGTATACCCCCCCTGAAGGACGGCTTCGCCATGCTTCTGACCCCCATACCCCCCGTCCCCTCGTCCCCTCGTCCCCTGTTTTCGGCTTCGCACCCTCCCTCCTCCTCAATGAATTGAGGAGGAGGGAGGGGGACCGAGAGAGGGGGTACGGGTAAAGGGGGGGGTATGGGGGGTATGGACGGAGAAGATGCGATGATTAAAAAATGTATGGATTTATTAGTGATGTACTTGCTTAGTTCAAAAATAAAAGGGATTAGCTCAATGGTAGAGCAACCGTTTTACACACGGTGGGTTAAGTGTTCGAATCACTTATCCCTCTTAGTGCTTATTGAAAAATAAGCACTAAAGAGCCCCAGAATGCTAATAATAAGGTAGTACTAACCTTTCCTATAATACATAGGTAATTTCAGAAAAACTTTTCACATCAAGTTAACAGTTGTAGTATTAGAGTGAAACAGCAGGACGGCTCCTAGAATAGTACATAGCGGATACGGTAGGATATATACATCGCCCGTGTATGATGAAGTGTATATGAACAGAGAAAGTGTGACTATCCGCTGAAGGTTATATATGACCTATTGGAGACCTAACTTTAAAAATTAACAGGTGTAATATGCCGTCGGCATTCGCAGTAAAATGTATTTAAATCTTTATTAATATATACTAACTACGAATGTGCATAACCTTTATAAATTGAGTAGAGCCGTAAAGTCGAGGATATCGTATTGTACATAGATTAAAACAAGCCATTTTAAAATAAAAAAACAAACATGAAATATACAATGAAAAAATTCTTATATCTTATTACTAAACACTTAAGTATGGTTAACCTAATTGTAGGTATACTTGGGTTAATTACTGTATTTTTAATTAAATACTATGGTATTGCTCTTTACATTATTAATTCTTTTGGTTTTGCAAATACTACTTTCAATGAGTATATAATTACAGGGTTTTTCGGGTTAATTACTAGATTAGGCCTTAAGGGTATAGTAGAAGAAGGTTATACAACTCTTTTTATGACAGCTACCCTGGGGGCCCCTGACAGTAATCCTATTTCGAAGGCTGATAATACAGGTAGTAGTAGCGGTAGTTCGGGTACTAACAATACTACAGGTAGTACTAGTGGTAATTCACCTATTAATAATACTACAGATAGTGCTAGTGGTAATTCACTTACTAATAATACTACAGGTACTGGTAGTTCGGCTACTAATACTGTAGGTTATATGGAACCAGATACTAATCCAGCTCCATATACCCCCCGTAACGCTAAGCCAATTGGCCCTACAGAGGCTGAGAGGTATAATGCATATCAGGGTTCGTTGGATTTATTCAATAATATCTCTTTTCGTTGAACCTACTATGATTTTTTAAGAGGAAATCGTCTATATCCCTCAGAATATGAAAAATTAAAACCTTTATTTAAGAAGCTTTTTAATCTGGAAAAAAGTATAAGCTTGTTGGAGGATAGGTGCAAGGAGCTAGAAAAGAATCCTTCTCTTAATTCTGACGAGCTCCAAAGGAATAAGTCTAGAATCCAGGAATTATATGGGGAGAAGGAGGATCTTAAAAAAGAACACGCTCCCCAAATTAATACCCGTCCAGTTAGTCATTTTGAATTTAATGGCATACCATTAACTAAGACAACCCACGATTTCTCAGCCTCACCAGAGCTAACTCATAAAAGAGATCATTCTATTAATTCGGATGAACCGGTTAAACGTCCAAAGTTATCAGAGGATGTACAAAAAACAATAGAGGATACTAAAAAAGAATAGATATCCTTTTAAAAATGGATCCTGAAAAGTATGCAGCCCAAATTTCTAAGCATAAAGAAAGTATTGCTAAACTAGAAGGTTCTTTTTCTGATAATAGAGGGCCTTCTTCTAGCTCCTAAAACTTAAGTAATCCAGTTAAGACAGGGCGGTTTCACCATGCATACTTCTGCTGGCGTAGCATGCCAAGCATACTTCTGCTGGCTACGAAGTCGCGATTACGGCTTCGCTACGAAGTATGGCTTCGCGACTACGTAGCGACTACGTAGCGAAAAGGGATTAGCTCAATGGTAGAATTAGCATAATTTAAATCCTGTAGATATTACTACATTATAGAATATAGGTATAGGGCTTGGCCTATTATTTCTATTTAAAAATAAGGGAATAGATAAAATAATATCCATAACTTTAAGAGTTCTAGAAATTTATTTTCATATTATTATTTATATACTGTTTTGCAGTTTGGTGTGAGCTAGCCCCTCACTAAAATCCAACTACTACCCTGTCAACAATTTAATTTTTTAATCATATGAGAATATTAAAAAGCCATCCTTTATTAAAATTAGCTAACTCGTATCTTATAGATACATCACAACCAACTAATATTAGTTATCTTTGAAATTTCGGTTCCTTACTTGCAGTTTGTTTAGGAATACAAATAGTTACTGGAGTAACTTTAGCTATGCATTACAATCCAAGCATTGCTGAAGCCTTTAACTCTGTAGAGCATATTATGAGAGATGTAAATAATGGATGATTAATACGTTATTTACATAGTAATACAGCTTCTGCTTTCTTCTTCTTAGTTTACTTACACGTAGGAAGAGGTATGTATTACGGTTCATACAGAGCTCCTAGAACTTTAGTTTGAGTAATAGGTGCTATAATTCTTGTAGCTATGATGGGTATAGGTTTCTTGGGTTATCACAATAGCCCAAAATGACATATTAATTCTGGGTTAATCCGGCATTCGGTGAAGAAAAATAAATTTAACAACAACAACAACAACTTCGGAGGAGGTAAAAAAGCTAGATTTTACAGTACTTCAACCAAAGTTGGATAATAATATAAAATTAAATAACTTTTATCAGATAAAACCTTAAATCCTGTTATATGTTATGAAAACTTACATTTAGAAGAAACTAAAAATAAAATAAACAAGTATTCTAAAGGTAAAAGTGGTATATATCTTATACTTAACCTAATAACATTGGATTATTATATTGGTTCTGCTTCTACTAATAAAATATATTCCAGATTCTATAGACATTTAATAGGTTTCATTCCCTCCGGGACCGGAAGTAAAATAGTTAAACTCGCTGTAAAAAAATATAAATTAGAGAACTTTGCTTTTATTATATTAGAAGAATTTCCTGAAATAGTTACTAAAGAAAACAATAAAAATTTGTTAGACTTAGAGGATTTTTATTTAAAATCTCTGTTACCTAACTATAATATACTAACGGGCGGGTAATAGTTTCGGTTATAAACACACTGAAATAGACCGTTAAAAATGAAAGCTAATTATAGTGAAAAACGTAGGTTAACAATAGGAAATCTTAACAAGGGAAAATTACGGCTAAGCCGTGATGAAACTAAGCAAAAAATGAGAGAAAAAGCTTTAAATAGATTACCGAGAACTTTTACCGATGAAGCTATATCTAATATGAAAAAGGCTTCTAAACCTATCGTAATATAATAAAGACGATACTGCTTACGGAGAATATTCATCTATTACAGAAGCAAGTA